>NC_053490.1:124469632-124739632 GCF_905171775.1 Rana temporaria | reverse complement strand
CTTCTAGCCCCAAACACTTAGGGCCAGATTCAGATAGGAGATACGACGGCGTATCTCCTGATACGCCGTCGTATCTCTAAGGCTGGCCGGACGTATCTATGCGACTGATTCAGAGAATCAGTTACGCATAGATATCCCTAAGATCCGACAGGTGTAACTGTGTTATACCGTCGGATCTTAGGCTGCAATTCCAGGCCGGCCGCTAGGTGGCGCTTCCGTATCTTTTACGCGTCGAATATGCAAATGAGGAGTTACGCCGATTTAGAAACGAACGACCGCATGGGGCATTTTTTTTACGTCGTTTGCGTTCGGCTTTTTCCGGCGGAAAGTTACCCCTGCTATATGAGGTGTATGTGCGGCGTATCCTATGTTTAGTATGGCCGTCGTTCCCGCGCCGAGTTTTGAAATTTTTACGTAGTTTGCGTAAGTCGTTCACAAATACGGCCGGACGTAATTTACGTTAACGTCGAAACCAATGACGTCCTTGCAACGTCATTTGGAGCAATGCACGCTGGGAAATTTTGCGGACTGCGCATGCGCAGTTCGTTGAGGGCGGGGACGCGCTTGATTTAAATATTACACGCCCCCTACCCGCCGAATTTGAATTCGGCCGGGGGATTTACACTACGCCGCCGCAACTTTACAGGCAAGTGCTTTCTGAACAAAGCACTTGCCTCAAGAACTTGCGGCGGCGTAACGTAAATCAGATAGGTTACGCGGATCTAAAGATCCGCTAACCTATCTGAATCCGGCCCAGTGTGACCAATCAACAGGCACCAGTCTTACATTATTAATATGTAGAAACGATAAAAACAACCCATATGCTAATTTATGTAATCTGAAACCCAAAAGACACACGAGTGATACCTGGATGAAGTCTTCATACATAAATGGGGGGGGGGGGGGGTTTGGAATTGATTGAGGCATACATATGGTTATATGTGCCTCCATCCTGAATAAATAAACAAAAAAAAGAAAGTTGGGATTTTGAGGCAAATAGCTGTTGAATAAGGCAATACATGTATAGTGACTAAATTAGTTTATTGTCATAAAGTGGGTATAGAATCGCACGCAATATGAAATACATTAGAAGCCACTACATGTATGTAAATGTTGAATGAAGTACAGTTCATAGGCACATAAAATTAGAAAATACATAATCCAAATAGTTCATGTATGTACAATAGGGATGAGCCGAACAAAACCCCCCCCCGTTCGGTTCGCACAAGAACCTTCGAACGGACCGAACGTTCACGCGAACATTTAGAACCCCATTGACGTCAATGGGCCTCGAACGTTCGAATTCAAAAGTGCTAATTTTAAAGCCTAATATGCAAGTTATTGGCGGAAAACGGGTTTGGGGACCCGGGTCTTGCCCCAGGGAACATGTATCAATGTATCTGGAGCAGCGATTTTATTGATGCTTAAAGTGAAAAAAGAAAAAGAAAAATTCTTTTAAATATTGTACCTGCTGGGTGTCTATAGTAGTGGCACGTGTTTAGAACTGTCCCTGCACAAAACGAGATTACTATAAGAAAAAAGTAATTTAAGACTTGCGACTTTAATGTAATGTTTGGTCCCTGCAATATGGATGAAAATCACTGAGAAAAATAGCATGGGTTTCCCAGCCCCCCCCTCCCAGGTCATTACAGGCCCCTTTGGCCCTATATACTTTGAACAGCAGTATACCGGCGGTGCAAACAAGACAGGGACTGTAGGTTTGTTGTTAAGTAGAATCTGTTTGTAATTTTCAACTGGTACTTCTTTAAAGTGTAGCTTCAGCCATAAAATCTTTTTTTAAGCTTTTCTGAAAACATAGAGAAGGGTTATCACCCCTGTAACATTTGTTTTGCTGTCTGTGTGCATCTGTTCAGAAGATTGCACCTCACTTTATGTCCCAATGACAAATGATTCCTCTCACTTCCTGTTGTCTCCTTCCGTTTGCAAGTAGGAGTCGTTTGTAAGTTGGATGTTTGAAAGTAGGGGCCTGCCGTATATACTCTGCATAAATTTGGGCCCTACGTCAGGGTGACCAGACATCCCCAGTTTCAGGGGAGAATCCCCTGATTGAGGACACTGTCCCCGGACCAAGTCTGTCCCTGGTTTTGTCCCCAGATTGGATTTAATAGGGGGCAGGGGCAATTTCAAAGACAATCAGTGCAGAATTAAAATAAAAAAATTAGAATTACACACCCCCGCTCCGCCGTGCCTACTAGCATAGGGGGGTTGTATTTTTTCCATTATCTGTGCCCCTTTCTGATGATCATGTGCTGGTCGGAGTGGAGGGAATATTTCTTCAGTTTCGGGTGCATGCCCATTCAGCTTCGCTTGCATGTTCTTCTGCCTGGGCTCAAATCCTGGCCAGCCACCTGCCTATCTCCTTGCCTTCCCTGGCGGAGTGATCTTCCTCCGATCCCCATCCAGTAGTAGCCGGGGCCCATAGAGTAAGACTTGACAGGCTGTGAGGGGGGCGGCGACAGGCAGAGAGTCGCTGATTGTTGCCATTACTAGTAAAGAAAAAATATGTCCCCGGATTTAATTTAAAAAATCTGGTCACCTTACCCTAGGTGTTGGTGTTGCCACAACACTGTAAGCCCTCACAGTTAGTCTTGGTGGGGGAGCTAGAACGCCCTGCTGTGAAATATTAGATCAAGAATTGTAATTACATTCCCTTGTTGAACAGGGGCAGAAAAATTGGGCTTTAGGCACTGGTGCTGGTGCCACAACACTGCAACCCCTCACAGATACTCTAGTTGTTGCGCAGCAATGAGCCCACTGCAAAGTATTGCATCAAAAATTGTAATTACACGCCCCTGTTGAACAGGGGCAGAAAAATTGGGCCTTAGGCACTGGTGCTGGTGCCACAACACTGCAACCCCTCACAGATACTCTAGTTGGAGCACAGCAATGAGCCCGCTGAAAAGTATTGCATCAAAAATTGTAATTACACACCCCTGTTAAACAGGGGCAGAAAAATTGGGCCTTAGGCACTGGTGGTGGTGCCCAGAACCAACAATGTTCTTACAAGCTATCAGCAAGATCATTGAGGAGGAAAAGGATATTCACTCAGCATAACAGGATAGTCACTCAGCATCAGCATAGGCAGTCTTGAAGGGATCAGATATTTAAAAAAAAAATATTCAGTTACATCAGCATCAGGTGCTTGGTAGCTGGTGGTGATCCAAGCCAGATTCATTTTTATGAAGGTCAGTCGATCGACCGAGTCGGTGGAGAGGCGCACCCTGTGATCGGTTAAAAAGCCTCCAGCAGCACTGAATGTGCGTTCTGAAAGAACGCTGGATGCAGGACAAGCCAGTAGCTCAATTGCGTACTATGCAAGCTCTGGCCAGTGATCCATCCTCAAGACCCAGTAAGCCAGAGGATTTTCGGTGGGAAAGGTGTCCAAGTCTGATCTTGCCCCAGGTATTCCCGCACCATGTAAAACAGACGCTGGCGATGGTTGCTGGAACCGGTCATACCTTGGGGCTGCGGACTAAAAAATTGTCTGAACGCATCGGTCAGACGGCCACCTTCTCCACCGCTCCTTCTGTGACTGACCGAAGCCTCAGCAACATGTTGTCCAGGACCAGGATTTTGTAACCCCCCAGTCTCTGGGAACGCGTTGCACAGACCTTTCTGCAAGGCCTCCCGATGATGTTTCATCTTCTGCTCCCTCTGCGCTGGCAAGATAAGGTCCGCAACCTTATTCTTGTAACGTGGATCAAGGAGAGTTGCCAGCCAGTAATGATCCCTTTCCTTGATAGCACGAATACGAGGATCCTTCCGCAGGCTTTGCAGGATCAGGGAGGCCATGTAGCGTAGGTTTGCTGAGGCATTCTGTGTGGAGTCCTCTGGGTCACTGAGGATGACATGATCCGCAGCCACCTCATCCCAGCCACGTACAAGCCCATGGGTTCCTTGGGACTGTAATTGATCCCTTGAAGACTGCTGCTGATGCTGAGTGCTAGGCTCCACCTCCATTCTGACACAATCCTTCTCCTCCTCGTCCTCTTCCTGTGTGATAGGCGGGCAAGCAGGAACACTGTCTGGATAAAGGGGGCCTTGAGAGGTAAGGAAGTCCTCCTCTTCCTCCCTCTGTTCTACCTCAAGGGCCCTGTCCATTATTCCATGCAGCGTGTGCTCCAACATGTGAATAGGAGGGACAGTCACACTGATGCATGCACTGTCACTGCTCAACCATCCTCGTGGCCTCCTCAAATGGTGACAGGACAGTGCATGCATCCCTGATCATGGTCCACTGGCGTGGGGAAAAAATACTAAGCTCCCATGACCCAGTTCTGCTGCCATATTGGCACAGGTACTCATTGATGGCCCTCTGCTGCGTGTGCAGCCGCTGCAGCATGGCCAAAGTAGAGTTCCACTTGGTGGGCATGTCACAGATTAGGCGGTTCTTGGGCAGGTTGTATTCCCTTTGGAGGTCTGCCAGCCGAGCACTGGCATTATATGACCGTCGGAAATGCACACAGACTTTCCTGGCCTGCTTCAGGACATCCTGTAAGCCCGGGTACCTGCCCAAGAACCGCTGCACCACCAAATTAAGGACATGAGAAAAACAAGGCACATGGGTCAGTTGTCCCTGTCGCAGGGTGGAGAGGAGGTTGGTGCCATTGTCGCAAACCACCATTCCTGGCTTAAGCTGGCGTGGCGTCAACCATCTCTGAGCCTGCCCCTGCAGAGCTGACAGAACCTCTGCCCCAGTGTGGCTCCTGTCTCCCAAGCACACCCGCTCAAGCACCGCATGGCATCTCTTTGCCTGCGTACCTGCGTAGCCCCTTGAACGCCTACGGAGCACCGCTGGTTCCGAGGACACATCAGCACAGGAAGAGGCCACAGAGGAAGAAGAAGAGGAGGGGGTGGAGGAGAGAGGTGTGTCACAGCCAGTAGTAGCATTTTGGAGGCGTGTTGGCGGGACAACCTCCAACACCACTGTACCTTGTCCTGCGTCCTTCCCAGCTGCCAGCAGAGTCACCCAATGCGCCATGAAAGATAGGTAATGTAACAGGAGTCACTTTTGGGCACAGATTGAGCCAGGAGATGGGGGACATATGTTGGATTGTTTTCGCGTGGACAGTGATCTACAATATATTCCTTAATGTCTGCAAAGAATATTGTATGACTCATCTCTCTATGTAGACTGTTGACATGTTAAATGAGGCTGGCTCCTGAAAGGCCTTTCATTGTGTTATAACACTGTTTAAAGCCTATTGATGCTCAGAGGTGTGAATACCTTTCTGTCGGAGACAGACCGTCTGTCTAAAGATGTGGATTGAGGGGAAATCATTGTGTGATGGTGTTTTGTTTGAATTCTGTTAATGAAGGAATGTGACTTCTCAGGTGCAGTGATTAGGTCATGATAATTATAGACCGGCGCCAGCATGTCTAGAATGTTTAGCAATTAGCCATCTGAAGGTGTATTGAAGCCCCCCCAGTGTGTGGGTGGAGAGTTTGATTGTTCCTGTGATCACTGAAACATGCCTTGAAAACTGTTTATAAACTTGAGAGCTAACCATTAAAGTTGTCTTGCATTTGAAACCAGAACAGAGCTGTTTGTCTCGTGTCTGGGGGGAATTCTTATGGGTTGTGTTCGTTTGCCTGATTGTGGAGTGTCGATAAGCTGTCGTGGGTTGATGGAAGGTCATAAATGGTGGTGACCGTTACAGGTAACGTCCCTGTCCATGCCTGCTGGACCATGAGTCAGCGGTAATATGCATCTTACCACTGACCGCCCTGTCCAGCGAGGCATGGATATTGCCTTTCACATGCCGGTAGAGAGCCAGAATCACCTTCCATGAGAAAAAGTGGCGTTTGCGAACTTGCCACTGAGGTACCGCACATTCCACAAACTCACGGAAGGGGGCAGAATCTATCAACTGAAAAGGCAGCAGTTGAAGTGCTAGCAATTTAGCTAAGCTAGCATTCAACCGCTGGGCATGTGGATGGCTGGGAGAGAACTTCTTTCGGCGCTGCAGCAGCTTGGGCAGGGAAATTTGCCTGGTACAATCTGCCATCGGTGTACCGATAGTAGATTGCCTGCATGTACTAGGCTGTGACACACCTAATTCTACACCTTCAGTCCTATCAGTGCAGGCTTCAGAGAGGACTGAGGGTATAGTGGGGTTGGAGATCCCAGCTGATGAGGGGCAAGGGGAGGTCCGCTTTGTTCTTTGGTGTGGGTCTTTGAGGTACGCTTGCCAACGAACTGCATGGAAGGTCAACATATGTCTGGTCAAGCATGTGGTGCCCAAGCGGGTGATGTTTTGGCCACGCGAGATACGCTTGAGACATATGTTGCAAATAGCAGCGATGCGATCTGATGCACTCATCTCAAAAAAGGCCCACACCAAAGAACTTTTGGAATAACGCTGAGACACAACAGCACCCTGCACATGCGTAGCTCTGCGTTGTGATGCAGTCGGTGTGCTGCCCTTAAGGTGGCCCCTGGAGGGCATCCTGCCTCATTGGAGATGTGCCTGTGCTTCCTCCTCCTCCTCTCTCCTATGAGGCACCCACGTAGAGTCAGTGACCTCATCATCCCCTCCCTCCTCATCACTGTAGAAAACCTGGCAGTATGCTGCAGCTGGGGAAACATGACTGCCAGATTGCTGTCCTTCTTGGGCACCCCCTCTCTCTGGGCTCACGTTACTGCCTTCCTCTATCTGAGCCTTCAAAATGCTGCGCATCCTCATGCAGCATGTACCCAACACTGTGGTCAAACAGTTTGGGGGACTCCTCAGGAGGACATGGTGGGGCTAGGGAAGGAGTGAGTGATGCAATTGAGCAGAGGGAAGAGGACGCCTTGGCAGCTACTTTGCCAGACAAAGTACCCTGAGCCTGGGTGAGAGAGGATGAGGAGGATGAGGACGGCTTGGTCATCCACTCTACCAAGTCTTCAGCATGGGGCAAGCGCCATAGAAGTACTTAGAATCTCGGATGTTGGACCACTGAGATTCCTGTGGCCCTACCTGGCTCACAGTACCACTGGCAGGCGTCTTTACCCTGACGCCACCATGGGACCCTATGTGGTCCCCCTCCCTCTGGGGTCCAGTACCATGGATCCCCCCTGTGGAGGTTACTAGTGGCCCGAGAAACCCCTAGCCGGGCTCCTGTTCTTGGGGCCCCCTACTTGCACTACATATCCCTGTATTCAAGTAAGTCCATTTGCCCATACACGTGCCCCATGGTCGTTACACGGGACCCTCTGAGGTGGCGGCCGCCCTCCCCGCTGGTTTATGTGGGGGGGTTTTTAGACTCTTCTGATGAAGTGGCGCATTGCCACGAAACTAGTTAAGATGTCGTGATATGACTTTCTACCCACTATGGAAAGTGATGGTGAAGCGCTGTGAACTAATAATAGAAGGGGGATCTCAATACCTAACAAGTAGGTAACCCTAAAGTGAAATACATAAATAAATACTAGGTGACTATTACAGGGAAAGAAAGGTGAATAAACAACATATAATGTGAACATAAAGTGACACGAATGTTACAGGCTGGATAAACCAGAAACACAGTGGTAAAGGTGCACGGATGTGAACCAAACAGTAGCTTACACAAACTAAAATAACTGTGTACAGAAACAATGTATAACAGAAATACGTGAAAAAGGGTCTATTTAAAAAAGTGACATCCCAGAAGACAGTCCGGTGTGACACGAATGTACCAGGCTGGATAAACCAGAGACACAGTAGTAAAGGTGCACGGATGTGAACCAAACAGTAGCTTACACAAACTAAAATAACTGTGTACAAAAACAATGTATAACAAAAATGCGTGAAAAAAGTCTATTTAAAATAGTAACGTCCCAGAAGACAGTCAGGTGTAAAAGTAGGCAAACTTTGGTGCGCACACCTCTTGTGGTACTAGATGCTCACCTCAGAGCCATAGCACGGATGGCTCAAAGTACCAAACAATGTCTCCCTAGGGGTGCAGTCACACGGATTGAGGTTGAGATGAAGGGGGCTCCTCATCAAATATTCATACAAACATGGAAGCAAAAATAAATGGATAATAGCATAATCCTGTGGGAAACCTTGGAAATGATATATCACATATACACGCACTCACATTAAGGCTGTGGATAGTGGACCTATCTCCACGAACACCGCGTTCGTATCCGGAACTGGTATGCTGGAGGATCACTGACAGACAAAACAACTCTCACTTCCACCTTCTCTGTATCTTCCACCTCCTGTCCGCAGTATCAGCCAGTGCTCAGGGGGTACAAGATAGAAGAAAAGAGAGGAAGGCCCATGGTGCAGTATCTTATGAAATTTATTAGGGTACAAGTAGCAGCAAAGTAAAAACTCACATTTAAAATTGGGGCAGAAGCAAAGGGCCAAATTCCCAAAAACGTAGCCTAACTTAAATTTCAGCAGTTAAGTTACACTGACTTAAAATGTCTACCTAAGTGCCCGATCTTCAAAGCACTTACCTAGAAATTTCAGGCCGTGTAACTTAAGTGCCGCCGTCGTAAGGCGGTCCTCCTCTCCTGGGGGCGTTTAAAATTTAAATGAGGCGCGGTCCCGCGCCGGCCGTACTGCGCATGCGTGTGACGTCATTTTCCCGACGTGCAGCGCGCGAACGTAATTAACGCCGGGCGGCTTCGAGAATTTCGACGGGACACTAAAGTTGCGACGGGTGAAAAAAAAAAGACGCGCCGGGAAAACAAATAATTATAAAAAAAAATGACAGCGTCGCTCAGCATGCATTCCTGAGAGGGAGAACTCCATGCCAATTTTCAAAGAAAAAACCGGCATGGGTTCCCCCCCCCAGGAGCATACCAGGCCCTTAGGTCTGGTATGGGTTGTAAGGAGACCCCCCCCACGCCGAAAAATCGACGTAGGGGGTCCCCCTACAATCCATACCAGACCCGTATCCAAAGCACGCTACCCGGCCGGTCAGGAAGGGAGTGGGGACGAGCGAGCGCCCCCCCCTCCTGAGCCGTGCCAGGCCGCATGCCCTCAACATGGGGGGGTTGGGTGCTCTGGGGCAGGGGGGCGCACTGCGGGCCCCCCCACCCCAGAGCACCCTGTCCCCATGTTGATGAGGACAGGACCTCTTCCCGACAACCCTTGCCGTTGGTTGTCGGGGTCTGCGGGAGGGGGCTTATCGGAATCTGGGAGTCCCCTTTAATAAGGGGGCCCCCAGATACCGGCCCCCCACCCTAAGTGAATGGATATGGGGTACATCGTACCCCTATCCATTCACCTGGAGGCAAAAAGTAAAAGTTAGTAAACACACAACAATAAAATAATTTATTATTCTGCTCCGGAGGCCCCCCCTGTCTTCTTTATTAGCTCTATTACCAGGGGGGCTTCTTCTTCCACTCTCCGGGGGTCTTCTTCCACACTCCGGGGGTCTTCTTCCACTCTCCGGGGGGGGTTTCTTCTTCCGCTCTCCGGGGGGGGCTTCTCCGCTCTCCGGGGGTCTTCTTCCATCTTCTCCCCTCTTCCGCTGTTGACTCGGCGAACCCCGGTTCTTCTGCAGATGTCCGGTGCCTTCTTCTTCAGCGCTGGCTGCCTGCTATCTTTGTGTGTTAGCTCAATTAGTAACAGGCAGCCGGCGCGGTCTTCTGTGACGTCAGGGTCTTCTCTTCTGTTCTTCTCCCCTCTTCCGATGTTGCCTCGTCGCCTCTTGTCGCTGTAATGATGGAAGCGCGCCTTGCATCCCATTTATATAGGCATCACCGTCCCATCATGCTCCGGTAGGTACCCACGTGGTGGGTGCACGTGGGTAGGCACCCACCACGTGGGTACCTGCCGGAGCATGATGGGACGGTGATGCCTATATAAATGGGATGCAAGGCGCGCTTCCATCATTACAGTGACAAGAGGCGATGAGGCAACATCGGAAGAGGGGAGAAGAAGAACCTGACGTCACAGAAGACCTCGCCGGCTGCCTGCTAGAAATTGAGCTAACACACAAAGATAGCAAGCAGCCAGCGCTGAAGAAGAAGGCACCGGACATCTGCAGAAGAACCGGGGTTCGCCGAGTCAACAGCGGAGAGCGGCGAAGAGAGATGAAGACCCCCGGAGAGCGGAGAAGCCCCCCCCCCGGAGAGCGGAAGAAGAAACCCCCCCCGGAGAGTGGAAGAAGACCCCCGGAGAGTGGAAGACCCCCGGAGAGTGGAAGAAGAAGCCCCCCCTGGTAATAGAGCTAATAAAGAAGACAGGGGGGGCCTCCGGAGCAGAATAATAAATTATTTTAAAAACCCTTGTGTTGTGTGTTTACTAACTTTTACTTTTTGCCTCCAGGTGAATGGATAGGGGTACGATGTACCCCATATCCATTCACTTAGGGTGGGGGGGCCGGTATCTGGGGGCCCCCTTATTAAAGGGGACTCCCAGATTCCGATAAGCCCCCGCCCGCAGACCCCGACAACCAACGGCAAGGGTTGTCGGGAAGAGGTCCTGTCCTCATCAACATGGGGACAGGGTGCTCTGGGGTGGGGGGGCCCGCAGTGCGCCCCCCTGCCCCAGAGCACCCAACCCCCCCATGTTGAGGGCACGGCTCAGGAGGGGGGGGCGCTCGCTCGTCCCCACTCCCTTTCCTGACCGGCCGGGTAGCGTGCTTTGGATACGGGACCCCCTACGTCGATTTTTCGGCGGAGGGGGGGTCTCCTTACAACCCATACCAGACCTAAGGGCCTGGTATGCTCCTGGGGGGGAACCCATGCCGGTTTTGATTTTAAAAATTGCCGTGGAGTTCTCCCTCAGGAATGCATACCAAATGCCGTCGCTTGAATGGGCCTTTACAAGGTTTGACTAACTTTACACATTATAAAACCAGCCCTAGTTTTGCACAGGCAAATTCGGAACTTACACAGAAATCACAATGATGAAATGCTTTGAAAATCTGCTTAAGTCCTCATTTGCATACGCAAAGCTGCATTTCAATGAGAAATGCCCCCAGTGGCGGATGCGGTACTGCATCCTAAAATCTGACCGTGTAAGTGTCTTACACATGTCAGATTTTCTGCCTAACTTTGGAAAAAGCCTTTTGAGAATCGTTTCCAAAGTTAGGCACAGAGATACGCAGGCTGAACAGCAGTTAAGTCTGCGTATCTCTTTTGAGAATCAGGCCCAAAACACCTACGAGCGGCGAGCTCGTCTCATCGCCGTCAGTCTGTGTCGGCTCTGTAACTCCTATTCCCTTACACGTATTCGTCACATCACATGACTTCTTCACAGTTATTTTAGTTTGTGTAAGCTACTGTTTGGTTCACACCCGTGCACCTTTACTACTGTGTCTCTGGTTTATCCAGCCTGGTACATTCGTGCCACACCGGACTGTCTTCTGGGATGTCACTTTTTTAAATAGACCCTTTTTCACGTATTTCTGTTATACATTGGGCCAAATTCTCAAAAGAGATACGCCGACTTAACTCAAGTTTTCAAAATTTACACGGCGCGTATATTTGCGCACGATCTTCAAAACGACTTAAGCAAAGATTTCCGTATTTTCAGCCGTACTTAAATTAGTTACACCTGCGCATCCCCGGGCGCAAATTACGCTAGGCTCGCCGCTGTTTTTGATAGGCAAAGATGCAAATGAGGGAGTTAGGGCGATTCTCAGAATTAAGTGTGTGTGCCGTATTTTCCGCCCTGTGCGCACCTGTTAGTTTTTCTGACTAAATTTTCACATTATAAAACCAGCCCTAATTTTACACATGCTGTGGAAGGGTTTGCTGTAGGTAGTGACTAGAGCTTAGAGCTATAGTTGAGAAGGATCTTTGTGTAAAAATGCCAGGACCAGCTATGATTCTGACGGCACTTGCTGCCTTACAGGCACAAAGGAGGAGGAGGGCACAGAGGAGGAGGATGAGGGCACAGGCGCGAGTTTATCGTCCACGGCGTGATCTTTGGCAAATGCCAGAATATGAGGTGATTGGCAACTACCGGTTTGATAGGGAGGCCATCCTGGAGATCACCCAACTTCTTCAGGAGGATCTTATCACCCCAACCAGACGCTCCCATGCCCTGACACCTCTACACAAAGTGATGGCAACCCTCCATTTTTTAGCCAGTGGCTCATTCCAGCGTGCATCTGGAGGTGTGGCTGGGATGGTGCAGTCATCAATGAGCAAATGTGTCCATCAGGTGGTCCCTGCCATACTGCGGCGCATGAGCAACCAGTTTGTGATGCCCACCCAGGAGGAGCAGCGTGTGCAAGCCATGACAGACTTCTATAACATTGCTGGCTTCCCAAAGACCATCGGGGCGATAGACTGCACCCATGTGGCACTACAGGCCCCCCATGAAACAGAACACCTGTTCAGAAACAGGAAAGGCTGGCATTCGATCAATGTCCAGGTGATCGTAGATGCCCATGGCCTCATCTGGCACGTTTGTGCCAAGTTTCCAGGGTCGTGCCACGACAGTTACATCCTACGGCAGACCAAGATCTACCAAGACTTGGAGCATAATGTGTATGGAGACAGCTGGCTGATTGGTGAGTGACATTGGTGTCAGGCATGACCCCCCCATGATGCAGACATCACAAGGGGCACATGCATGACTAATATCCTCCTGTCTTTTTCCTTACAGGTGACTCAGGATATGCGTTGGGACCCCACCTGATGACCCCCTTTAGGAACCCCCAAACACCCGGAGAACGCAAATTCAACGAGGTGCACATCCAGACCCGGGCAATAGTAGAGCGGACATTTGGCCTTCTCAAGTCCAGATTTAGATGCCTTGACAAGACTGGGGGTACACTCTTGTATTCCCCAGACTTTGTCTGCCAAATTATTGGGGCATGTTGCATTCTCCATAATTTTGCTTTGAGAAGGGGCCTGCATGTGGAGATATGTCCTGACCTAACCCCCCACCCAGGCAATCCCCCCCCCCAAACCCCTCTACCGGGGCTGCTGAGGGCCAGGCAATAAGGAGACAACTGGCTGAAGGCATCTTTTCCCAGTAAATGGACCCTAATTATCTTTATTTTTTTGCTTTGCCCAGAATAAATCACAGAGATTATGTGACCTTTAAATATTTTCGTTGCACATAAAATGCACATTACTTATATGCCAATGAGAATGTTTTTTTTTTGTTACAAAACGCACATTAATTATCTCACAATGAGAATGCATGAATGCACGTCACTGTGGTCCCTAGCACAGACACATCACATGCACATCGAATTGGATAAGATCCAAGTACCCCCCCCCCCCTTTGGTACTTGGGAGCAGTAACGCCCCGCCACGGCTCCAATTATGTCACTGTGCATTCATACACCATTCAGGAACCTAGGATGACTTCTCCCTGGTCCTTGGGATCCATACTCCACCAAAACTGAGGGTGACACCATTATGTTTTCAGGAATGCCACCCCCCCACATTCACACATCA
Source organism: Rana temporaria (assembly GCF_905171775.1). Classification (NCBI taxonomy): domain Eukaryota; kingdom Metazoa; phylum Chordata; class Amphibia; order Anura; family Ranidae; genus Rana; species Rana temporaria. The sequence continues at coordinate 124,726,263 of NC_053490.1, read as the reverse complement.
TTCACACACATAAACCAAATCATAAGTACAGTAGCCAAAAAAAAATTCAAAAGTACCCCTGCAAATTAAGGATGTTGCCGAGTGCTCCTTCTGGGCTGCCCACGGCCACGGGCACGGGCACGGCCACGGGGACGGCCACGGCCGACTGGGGGATCTTCACGGGGGGGTCTGTGCAGGGGAGGGAGTATTTTCAGGGGGTGGGGTCTGTGCAGGGGAGGGAGTATTTTCAGGGGGGGGGTCTGTGCAGGGGAAGAAGGAGCCTCCCCTGGTGTCTGTCCTCCTGCTGGCCTTCCCTCCAAGGCAACGGCTATCCTTGTCAGACAGGAAGTAATGTCAGCCGTATTGGCCTGCACAGCCCGGGTATTGGCCTGCACAGCCTGGGTGAGGGCAGTCACCTCCTGGGCCACGCCTGTTGTGGCGTTCCTCAGGTTCCACAAACAGGTGATGACCCCCACTGAGTTGGTGGCCACGTCACCCAGTGACTCCCTCATTGCACCCAGGCTGCGCTCCACCTTGGTCATCGTTTTTTGGATTGCAGACAGACTGCGGGTCTGCCGGACATTGTCCCTCAACAGACTGACCGGCAGACGCACCAACCCCCCCCCTGTTTTCCGGGGTCGGCCTCCTACTTGCCCCTGAGGCTTGTGGCCTTGGAGGAGGAGTTGGAGTGAGCCATGGGTGCTGCTGCATGTTGGAGGAGGGTTGGAGGGGGCGACCCATGATGGTGGCCTGACTGCTGGGCGCCTGTGGGGTTCCCTCAGGGGATGACTCAAAGGTCATATCTTGGCCCATCATGATTTGCTGCCCAATCACAATATTGTCATCTTCCTCCCCCTCATCCTCCTCCCACTCAACATCCAAATTAGGGGAGTTGTGGGCACTCCCCTCCCATGGCGAATCCTGCCCTTCTTGGGACTCTGCATCAGCCTGTCTTGGGGGTGGTGCAGCAGCCTGCCCTGATGGGCCAGCAACCTCCTGACCTGATGGGGCTGCCACCTCCTGGGCTGATGGGGCTGCCACCTCCTGACCTGATGGGGCTGCCACCTCCTGACCTGATGGGGCTGCCACCTCCTGACCTGATGGGCCAGCAACCTCCTGTCCTGATGGCCCAGCAACCTCCTGTCCTGATGGGGCTGCCACCTCCTGGGCTGATGGGGCTGCAAGCTCCTGGCCATCTGGGGAGGACACAAAACAATCACAGGTTGGTGGATCCACACACTTGGCACATCTTCCCTTCCCCCACCCACACATGCTAATCACCAGATAGAAATTCCAAAAAATTACCTGTCCTCATAAGAGGATCATTGTCAAAGCCAGGCAGGCCCACCACCTGCTGTGGGTGGAAACACTGGGCCACTGCCCATTCCTCCTCACTCATCCTGACTGGGCAGGGTCCCCCTCCTCCAGTGCCCCTGGTATGGGACACGCTCCTTAAGTCATTTTTTTTTTTTGTACTCCAGCGATGGTCCTGGTCTCCCCCCCCCCCGCCGCATTGATCCGATCGGTAATTGTTTTAAGGATCTCCTTCCTCCTGGCCGGGGTGGTGTTGTGGCTCTCAGGGCCATGGAGAAATCGCCCAAATGTAATGACGCCCTGAGCAAGTATATGCTTCTCTGCCAGGGTAAAATTAAGCTTCCTGCGCTTGGGAGCCATGACAGACAAGACCCAGCAACAGGGAACTCACCCAAAAAACAAACAACAATACACACACACAACAAAGAAAATAAAAACAAGCAAAAAAAAAAAATATACAGACAGCTACTATAAATTCAAAAACAAACAGGCAAAAAAGGACAACAAAAAACAATCACACACCAAAAAAGAAATACTTATCAAAAACAAACAGGCAAACAATCAAAACAAATAACAAATTAGCAAAAACAAAATCCAACTATACCCTCCAACTCCACAAACACTTTTCTCACAAAACAATCTTACCAACAAACACTGACAAACGTTCAAAGCAGAAGCAACTTGCTTTAGGAAGGGAACACAGGGAAATACTTTTGCAATAGAAGTCTGTTTGACTGGGGCTATTTAGACACAGGGCGATCTTCAAACTAAGTACGCTTGGCCTTTTACCTATCTCACTGATTGCGATGACCAAAGTTCTGCACATGCGCAGTGAGGTCCAGATTCGTGCACGCATGCGCAGTACGGCCGGCACTTCATTTGCATGGGGTCACGGCTCATTACAATGAGGCACGCCCACTTCATTCCCACTTGCCATAACCACGCCTTACGCATTGAAACTTAGGTTAAGGATGGCGCAATTTTGTGCGCAAATGCGCTGAGAATACGGTACTTACGACACCAACTTAGGGCGCTGTAACTTAAATGACATAAGTTAGATAATCCTAAATTTACACAGGTTTTTGAGAATTTGGCCCATTGTTTCTGTACACAGTTATTTTAGTTTGTGTAAGCTACTGTTTGGTTCACATCCGTGCACCTTTACCACTGTGTTTCTGGTTTATCCAGCCTGGTACATTCGTGTCACTTTATGTTCACATTATATGTTGTTTATTCACCTTTCTTTCCCTGTAATAGTCACCTAGTATTTATTTATGTATTTCACTTTAGGGTTACCTACTTGTTAGGTATTGAGATCCCCCTTCTATTATTAGTTCACAGTGCTTCACCATCACTTTCCATATTTGCATTTTTTTCTGTGTAAGGCAGACTAGTTTAGGGTGATTGCAGCAGTGCCCCCCGGTGTCCAGTACAGATAGCGCAAGAGTACTACTATTTCCTTTCTACCCACTATGCTTCTCCCCCTCCTGGGGACTACTATACTGGCGATTTGTTGGTCATACATTTTGTGTTTTTTAACTATGTATCCCCTTTGTGTCGTTATCAACTGTTGCAAAGAATGAATTGGGACCATTCTCTGATTCCAGTCAAACAAGCCAGGATGCCCCTTTACCCCCCCCCCCCCCCCACAGGAATGCAATATGTTACACTCGTCTCCAAGAAGTCTAAGGGAAGACAGCTGGTAGGCAGTCTCCACAGACAAAAGATCAAAGGAATTTAAGATAGTATGGTCAAGACTGCCCACAATACCTAGGTAGGGAAGGACAAGTAGTAACCAGGAAGTGATCACGGAAGTGCAGTGATTGGGTGAATGGCAAAAGGGCGGTGGTGGGTGTGTGTTTGAAGTGTGGATGTTAAAACCGAAATACAATGGGTAAAAAGTCTCTTTTATCATCAAAGCAAGGTTGAGTCAAGAGCTCACCTGGGGACAAGACCTAGGCTGGAACCACATGGACTGGGCCTTATGGAAGCCTTAAGCCTGGCGTGTAGTTTGGGCCCAGCCATGTGGGGCAAGGCCGAAGCCTTCTCTTCCTCTCTTTATCATCCAGAGCAGGCCAAAAGAACATACCATCTTTGAGAGGGCTGAGTATACTTCATGTCATTTGCCAGTGTTATAGTTAGACATTTTGTTAGAGTAGTATCCTATGTGTAATAGATATTTCTGTTAAAGCATTGTTTATGATGTAATGGACGTCATTTGTTAGAATAAATATAACGATTTGATTCAAAGGTGTCTGCCTTTAACTAACTTCAGGCTTCAGGCCTTGAGCACATGGTGGTTCATATATGCACTCGCAAGCGAATGGCTCATACACAATAATACAGATGCAATAGTTTATATATATATTATAGGTTGCAGTACGCATACAAGTAATAGTAATTATTGCAAAAAGTTCACTTCTAATATTTGGCACCCTTCAGATGTTTGGACATAGAGTTCACAAATCCTAATGTATTTTTGTTTTGAGTCCATTAAGCTAATACCCTCTAAATAACCCAGAACTGAAATCGTCTCTAGCGTGGATAAGAAATTGGCGCTGGCTCGCGAATCTTGAAACCCTGCTTGGATGATCGAGGAAGTTCTGTAAAATTTCAACAGGATTGTAGACGTACATGAACTGGTGAGAGTTATTTATTTATTTTTTGGCCGATATGTTTGTGTTTTTTTAAACGTCCTTTTTTTTTTTTTGTGTTTGTTTGTTTTACTGATGTTGTAATGTTCATGTGTGTTAGGCCTGTAACCAGTCAAGTGTACTGGTGAGTAAAGGGGATTGATCACCCCTGGATGTAGCCTGTAGATTGACAGGATAAACCACACATCTTTGCGGAAAAAGTGGGAGAAATATAGATTTTTGTTTATTTTATTTTTTTTATTAAATTTGAATTTTTTTTTATTATTTCATTTCTACCCATGTGAAATTGGAAAGAGATTTCTGTTCCCAGTTGCGGAAAAAGTGGGAGAAATATTGTTTTTAATTTTTTTGAAAAAAAAAAAATTTAATTTGAAGTTTTATTTTTATTTTATTTTTACCCATGTGAAATTGGAAAGAGATTTCTGTTCCCATTTGTGGAAAAAGTGGGAGAAATATTGTTTTTAATTTTTTTTGAAAAAAAAAATTTAATTTGAAGTTTTATTTTTATTTTATTTTTACCCATGTGAAATTGGAAAGAGATTTCTGTTCCCATTTGTGGAAAAAGTGGGAGAAATATTGTTTTTATTATTATTATTTTTTTATAATATTTAATTTTTTTTCAAAAAATTTGAAGTTTTTATTTTTATTTAATTTTTACCCATGTGAATGTGGAAAGAGCATTCTGTTCTTAAAGAGGATCAATGTGGCCTGCGTTCTGACAGAGGGAGCGTTAACTTAGAGTACGCTCGGTAGGACTACAAAAATAGTCCAGTTTTTTTATTTTATTGTTGGTTCATGTAAAGCTGTATATGTGTTGATCTGTGTGGATTCAGGTGTGTAGTGTCTAAGCAACTGGTCAAACAGGTTTTCAGTGAAGCTAATTGCAGATTAACGTAACAATGGACCTTCTTGGAAGACTACTTAACGAGTATGGTTTTAATACTGTACAAAAGAATGCTATAAGACATGAAATTATGGATATCTTTGGCAATATAATGAATATAGCTAAACAGTGTGATGCAGATGCATGTAAACGTATGGAACAATTAATAAATGAGAAGTGTGTATTGGAAAAGAGGGTTAGTATGTTAGAGAAGTCTTGTAGGCAAAAAGATAATTGCATTGCCTACTTAAAGCAGAGAGAATGCGCTAATGAGCATATTAAAGAATTAGCGGAAAGTACAGTAGTGGTGACACCCTCCGCAAATGCCCAGTGCGCAATAAAGATACAGATTAAGCAAGATGCAGGAAAACCATATGCTATGGTTAATGCAAGTAATAATAATATGATAGAAATCAAGGTTGAAAATTTAAATGGAAATGCGGTAAGCGCATTAGAAAATGATTCTGGTATTGAATCAGTGGAGACATCTGATGAATCCATCGCTGGGGATTACTCCTCGGGCGATGAAAGTATTAAGTCTGTTCAGAGTAATGTTATGCAACAATGTGGGGTTCCATCGCCTTATACTCAGAGAAGGGCCCAGGCAGGGAGACCGACCCTTAAGTGTTTTTTATGTAAAAAGGGGGGTCACATTGCCAGATATTGTTGGGCGGCGGCGAATAATATCAAAATAGGATCTCAACACCCCAAAATTGCCCCAAAGCGTTATGAAGTGTATTCGGTGAGATGGGGTAACCCTAGGCATAGGGTCCATAATAATCAATTAAGACAGGGCAGTCACTATTATGATAAAGGGGAGGAGCCACATGTTCATTCAAATTTAGCAAGGGGAGGAAACAATGGGAGCAGCCCTTAAAGAGCTGCATGGATGGTGAGAATTTTCGGGGCTAACGTTTCTTTGCTATGAATAAGGATTTAGATGTGTGGAACAGAGATTGGCCGGTCGTGTACGGAAAATTATAGAGGACCTTGATATATGCATATTTCGAGGATAAGCCTCTTAGTTTCAGTTTTCTTTTTAATCTAACCTTTTAAAATAAAAATTCTTGGTTGTAAAAAAATGTTTTCTCTTTTCCATTTTTCAAGTTTTTTATTATTTTTAATTTTCATTTTTTTATTTCAATTTTTTTTATTATATTTTTTTTTCTCTCTTCATTTTTCTTTATTATTATATTAATTGTCATTTTTTTTTCTTTTTCTTTTTTTGTTATTATTAATTTTCAGTTTTCATTTTTCTTTTATATCATTTTTTTTTTTATTATTATTATTAATTTTCATATTTTTTCTATCCATTTTTCAAATTTTTTCATTTTTCTTTCTTTTTTTTTTTTATTATTAATTTTTCATTTTTCAAATTTTTTTTATTATAATTTTTTTTTTTTCTCTTTATTTTTCAATTTTTTTTTTTTTTTCATTTGTTGGTCACTAGTGTTTCATCTATTTTATTTTTGTTTCATTCAGGTGGAAAGAATTCCAATATTTTGTGATTTATCCACCTGAAAGGGGGAGTAGTGCATAGATCTTAAAATACAGATAATGCATTGTTCTTTTTAATGCTTAAAATTTTGAGTTTTTGAGAAGCAACGTTCACATTCATTTTTTTTATTATTTTAGATTTTTGCTTGTACCATGGGGATCCATTTTAGAATGGGTCATCCGAGAGGAATCATGGTTGTTTTGATAATTTGTTCAGAAGTCAGGAACACTAAATTACTATGTCATGAGGTGTTATCGATAAGAATTTGATTCTGCCCTTGTTCTTTAATTCCAGAATCTTGGTGGAGCGAAATTGGAGAGGATTGTGGAACAGAGATGAAGAATGTTCATCTGGTTGGCAGTTCGTCTGTGCCATACCACACCAAAAATTTGTTCTGATAAATGTTCAGGAGAGAAAAGATTCAGAGTAATACTTGAAATATAAGGTTTCGTTTTCTTAAGGACAATTTTTGCACTAATACTGAATCTGAAAGACTTTGTCCAACAACGAGACGCATGAAACATTTTGCCAAAGTCTCTCCTGTCACTTATGAATGCAAACGGACTTGAATATAAATTCAATGGGTTGAAGGTTGGGGAAGGAATATAACTTTTCCAATCCTTCAGAACAAGAGATGTAAAATATGTTTTTGATTATGAAAGAAGGAAATGTTTTTTTTTGTTTAGATGTATTGTCATAACTGAATATGGTGCAGGTACCTAGGAGGCTGGCACTTATGCATAATACAGTGTCTGTTGGCCAGACTAGAAGGTGCCAGGTGATACATCAATGGGGCGAAGTCTTCCTCGTAGGGACGGTGTCTCCATCTTAGCAGTCCTATAGAGAAGATCTCGGTTACTGGACATGTGGGAGATACACCTAATTGATGTCTTACCTGAGAGGTTGAAACCCTGCATGGGTAATGCCAGTAAAAAGTAATAAACGCTGGCTACCAGGGTACAGCATGCCGTCATCACAAGGTGCTTCAGCATCTCGCAGTGGTTGATAGAATCCTAGTACCCTATATGTGCTGAATTTACTCTGAATCAAAGGCAATATATTTGTGGCTTGCTCTCAGAGATGTGCGGACGCAGAGTGAGGTTCAGGGCGCTTATCTCTGAGGAGTACCCAGAAGAGGAGGGATGTATTCAGCACTATGTTGGGGGGAATGGGACCCAGTGTAAAGTGGCTCAGGATTTTGTCAACCAGGGTGAGAGGTTGGTAAAGAGTGTGAGATGGTATAGGATAGATATGTCAGTGGCTCTGGCGTGCACGCAGCGGCAGGCGGAGTTATAGACCACCATCAAGCTGATTGTACAGTCTCTCTATGAGGGGCAGTGGCCTGATGAGTTAGCATCACCGCTCAGTGAGACTTTGCAAAACACATCTCTTTCACTAATCCAAAGAGGTAGTCGAATGCCTGGATGGGCTGTACTGGTTTGGATTGTGAAAGGGTGTGCTGTATGATCCATGTACAGAAGTACAGACTCGGTCTGTAGATTTTGTGGCGTCAATGGGCTTACTGACTGGGGATTCTATCTTGTTGCATGTGTGGCTAAATGACCCACATGTGGTCAGAGGGTACGGAAGCTGGGGGCAGGTTTGTATTTCCCTCTGTCGAAAGCATGACCATGATCTCCTCTGCATACCAGGTCAATACACGGTACTCTGTGTTCTGGATGGAGAGATCATTGCTGGGAAGGAAGCACCTGGGTATTATTTAGGACGTAGACAAGTTTTCCTTGTCCGAGATGATACCAATGTAACGTCAGTCATGAAACAAGGGTATTTCTTGAGCCTAACAGTAGGTAGGGGTGCAGGATATGCCCTGGGCATGGTCACTGGAATCCAGTCACAGGGATAGAATTGTGTGGGTTTTTGTTTGTCATTGTTTGAGTTTTATATGTGTTGTTAGACTCAAAACTTATATGGAAAGCTCTCCTGCTTATCTATGCAAGTTGAGGGCCGAATTCATGGTGGGGTCTCTTCATACAAATGAGAGACTTTGCTGCCAATTTAGATCCCTGAGGTACCGCAGACAGGCCAAGTTGCAGTAGGAAAAACCACTGTGAGCAAGCCTGCATAATCCCGACCCGTATTTACAGTAAAGAGTTATAGAAGGTTGGGAGCGGGATATGTAGTTTGATGGGTCATATGCATATATGTAGATATTATGGTAATGGGTTGATTTATGTCATGGTGTAGTGTGATAATGGTATATTTTAGGCTAGTAAGATGGGCAAGAAAGGCCCTCCTCGAGACTCTGTATCTGAAAGCTGGTTAATATACTGCTCTGAGTGTGTGCTGGTGAATGATGAGTGAATGGACACCCCTTGCCTTGCCTGTACTACACCCCTTTCATGAAGATGTCAGAAAGAAGAAGAAGATACGGAATGGTGACATGGAAGCCGTCGCGGAAGTTGGTGTGTCACTCAGTAGCAAAGCGGCACGTGTTGGGAAGCACAGCACGTTAAAACCATTATGGACTGTTCCAAAGAGCTGTTTCGGAAGCACATGTTGGAAGATAGTTAAGAACTGTTCCGGAGGTACTGGTTCTGAAACACATGTTGGAAAACAGTTGAGGACCGTTCCAGAGGTCACATGTTGGAAGTAATTTATGGACTGTTTCATAGGAGCCGGTTCTGAGGCCTATGTTGAGAGGCACAGCACGGTAAAATCATTAAGGGCTGCTCTATAGGTACTGGTCTGGAAAAACAGGTGGGAAAGCCACACGCGTTGAGACCTTTATGGACTGTTCCAAAGGAGCTGTTTCACATGTTGAAGAATGCAGCAAATTAAACAGTGGAGGACTGTTTGGATCATATGGACTGTTCGAGGGGAGCCATGTCTAGAGAAGGATGTTGTGCGCCTTATTAGGCGCAAAGCGGCATATGTTGCAAAGAATGAATTGGGACCATTCTCTGATTCCAGTCAAACAAGCCAGGATGCCCCTTTCCCCCCCCCCCCCCCCACAGGAATGCAATATGTTACACTCGTCTCCAAGAAGTCTAAGGGAAGACAGCTGGTAGGCAGTCTCCACAGACAAAAGATCAAAGGAATTTAAGATAGTATGGTCAAGACTGCCCACAATACCTAGGTAGGGAAGGACAAGTAGTAACCAGGAAGTGATCACGGAAGTGCAGTGATTGGGTGAATGGCAAAAGGGCGGTGGTGGGTGTGTGTTTGAAGTGTGGATGTTAAAACCGAAATACAATGGGTAAAAAGTCTCTTTTATCATCAAAGCAAGGTTGAGTCAAGAGCTCACCTGGGGACAAGACCTAGGCTGGAACCACATGGACTGGGCCTTATGGAAGCCTTAAGCCTGGCGTGTAGTTTGGGCCCAGCCATGTGGGGCAAGGCCGAAGCCTTCTCTTCCTCTCTTTATCATCCAGAGCAGGCCAAAAGAACATACCATCTTTGAGAGGGCTGAGTATACTTCATGTCATTTGCCAGTGTTATAGTTAGACATTTTGTTAGAGTAGTATCCTATGTGTAATAGATATTTCTGTTAAAGCATTGTTTATGATGTAATGGACGTCATTTGTTAGAATAAATATAACGATTTGATTCAAAGGTGTCTGCCTTTAACTAACTTCAGGCTTCAGGCCTTGAGCACATGGTGGTTCATATATGCACTCGCAAGCGAATGGCTCATACACAATAATACAGATGCAATAGTTTATATATATATTATAGGTTGCAGTACGCATACAAGTAATAGTAATTATTGCAAAAAGTTCACTTCTAATATCAACATTTTATTTAATAAAATTGTTTTCTATTATTTTTTACTTGTTTTGTTGTACACTACTTACATATACTACCAGTACTGTGATAGTCCAACAATGGCCCAATTGCTCCCCCCACTTGGCTCTCTGGTTTGTGGACCCTAGAACCAAGCTGTATATATCTAGATTCTGGATGATGGTACGCCCCCTTTAAAGTGTTAATTTTTTATACCCTCAGAGGTTATATATCAAGATCCCAAAGAAATTGGATTCTCCATGTAGTGTATGCAGTAACAGAGTGGGGCTCCAGAGGAGCCTGTGAAAAAAGGCTTTATACTATACTGTATGAAGAACTCTCATGTAGTAATGATGGTGTGAACCAAGTAAGAGCAAGTAAACACTCGGGTGTTTACGGCGCCTGCGCAGTCAGCTCTACACGGCAGGCGCAGGCGCCGTATAGCGCCGTAAACACCCGAGTGTCACTTCGGGTATTTTCGGAAGGCGTGACGCGCTTTAGCAGCCCGTCAATCAAATTCGCTTGGCTTATGAATGCCTATTCCCTGCAGAAATCCCCGCTCGAAACCGGAAAACAACGGCTGATAAAACGACAAGTACAAAAAAAAAAAAACAGCATACTGCAGATGTCAGCAGTATGCTGGATTTAATGGCAGAAAGTTGATTTTTGGGTGAACCTCCGCTTTAAGAACCATATCCAGATAAGTTCTAATTTCACGTGTCTATGAACTGTACTTCATTCAACATTTACATATATGTAGTGGCTTCTAATGCATTTCATATTGAGTGTGATTCTATACTCTCTTCATGACAATAAACTAATTTAGTCACTATACATGTATTGCCTTATTCAACAGCCATTTACCTCACATAAAGTCCCAACTTTCTTTGTATGATTCATTGATTCAGGGATAGTGGCACATATCACCATATGTATGCCTCAATCAAAGTCCCAATTTTTCCCCCTTCCCCCTTTATGCATGAGGACAAGGTTGATGAACACTGCTCTACTTTTTGTGCAACATGTTGCTTGATACATCAGCACATGATATATATCACATAGTATCACATATCCCTGTTTTCCAGTCCCATGTCTGCCTGCCAGTAAATTAGGAAGAACTGATCTAGCTAAACTATACAGTGTCTAAATATATGTACAACACCTGGGATGTATATATATCCTCTACACACTGTGGCCCGGATTCACATACATCGGCGCATATTTATGCGGGCGTAGCATATCTAATATACGCTACGCCGATGCAGTGCACAGAGGCAAGCACTGGATTCACCAAGCACTTGCTCCCACTTGCTCTTAAAGATACGCTGGGTTTCCTCAGCGTAAGCCAGCGTAGGTGGAAGTGGGCGTGAGCCATGCTAATGAGGCGTGACCCCATGCAAATGATGGGGCAAGCGCCATAGAAGTACTTAAAATGAACGGCGCATGCGCCGTCCCGTGGCCGTATCCCTGTGCGCATGCTCAGAATCACGTCGGAACTACTCCCTAAGATACGACGGATCACTGCCTACGACATGAACGTAACCTACGCCCAGCCCTATTCACGTACAACGTAAATGACAAAAGATACGACGGCTTATGTTCCCTGGTCCATACCTTTGCATGAGTTGCGCCTCCTATATGGGGAATAACTTTACGCCAGACGTACGACTTACGCAAACCGCGTATATTATGCGCCGGGTGCAAGTACGTTCGTGAATCAGCGTATCTCCCTCATGACTAGGCTCCTCCCCTCCACCTGCATGGCAGCTGTATTTGCCTGGACAGCCACTGCCAGGCTCCTGACCTCTGTCACAAGGCCTGATGTCGTGGCCTGCAGCTCCCCCAGGCAGGTCACAATAGCTGTGCAGTTTGAACTCACATCCTGCAGGCTGTCAGTGATGGAGGTAGTCTGATCAGCCTGCTGTGTGAGGGCCTGCTGGGCAGCCAAGGTGCAGGCAGCCTGGGTCTGGGCCGAGGAGGCCAGGCTCTCTGCCACACGGTGCAGGTCCCCCACTAAGGCACCCATATGGCAGGTCTGCCGGGCCTGGTCCCTCGCCAGATTCTCCTTCAAGGCATCTGGATCACCCCTGGTCTTTCGGGTAGCCTTCCTGGGGGCAGGAGAGGCTTGGGGCCGGCTGTATGGGGAGGCCCTTGAGGAGCTACACCTGATGGGGGAGGAGGCCCTTGAGGGGATATCCCTGATGAGGGGGAGGCCCTTGGGGGCTTTCCCTGATGGGGGAGGAGGTTTGGGAGTGTCCTGGGTTGGGGATCTTCTCCATGAGGTAGACAACCTCCTCTACAGTACCGTGCTCCTCCTCCACTTCCTCTAGAGGAGAGGTGTGGGCACGCTCTTCCAGGGATGGCGTGGGTCGCCCAGCAGCCGACGACGGCCCAGCTCCCTCCAGCACATCTGTGGATGACACAAAACATTCACATGTTGGTGGACCCACACACTTGTCACATGTTCCCTTGCACCCCGTCACATGCTACACACCGGAGAGAAGATAAAACACACTTACCTGTCCTCAAGGCCTGATCAACGGAGTCATAGTCCTCCAGGCCCTCCACCTGCTCCCTCTCCAGGCACCTGGCAATGACCTGCTCCTCAGAAGTGAGGGTGATCTTAGTGGCTGGTCCACCTCCTGTGCCCCTGGCATGCCTCCTGATCGTGGCCAGCTTCTCTCGGACCAAACAACGCAGATCATTTATTTTCTTTGAAATGTCCCTTGGGGTCCTAAGGATTGACCTGCGTTGTGATATCCTGCAGGATCTCCTCCTTCTGGACCTTGCTGGTCGTGCCACTCTGTGCCCCATGGAGGCACGCGCCATACTTGGAGATGGCACCAGTCACTGGTGCAGACATGGCTCCAAATACAAAAGTACTAACACCAAAAACTGGTGGTGTACTTTTGCACTTGACGGGCGCATGTCTGGGCGTATTTATGCACTGGACGTAAGCGGTGGGCCGGCGTATCTTAGGGGTTATGCCGGGCATAGTTGTGAGCATGCGCAGATGGGTTCGGTCAATTCGTCCACGTCACAGCGCATGCGCCGTTTAAGATACGCCTGATGTAAACCACTGCGACACGCTCGGACCATCATTTGCATGGGGTGACGCCCACTTACACTTACGCTGGCCTACGCCTACGAAAATACGTTACGCTGGCGCATCTTGGTGAGTAATGGCTTTCTGAATACACTACATGCCTCTCCGCGCTGCTCCGGCGTAGTGTAAAAAAATATACGCTACGCCGGCATAAATATGCGCCAATGTATCTGAATCCCGGCCCTTGTGTCCATGTATACATAGGCTTTTAGGATTGTTTAGGAGCTGTTGCAGTTAGGAAAGGTTCAACCTCCCTCTCCTGAATGCAGAGTAATCGCTTTCAGGATAGAAATGTTTTGACCGCTGGGCGGACTCACTAGCCATGGGGAACCCTCATGGCTAATTTGCATTGTCCACTGTCCAGCATTTCAAAATGCAGAAAAATTAAAAAAAGATGCCTTTATATAAAACGATATACATACTGCATACAGTATGTAGCAATGACTCCCTAAGGTAGAGTGGTGGGGTTCCAAATGGTAACCCAACTGGACTCAACAACTCACCAATACACCAGTAGTAAATAAAATGAGAAAAGAAAAAGCAAAAAAGGGGTTCCCCTGGGTGGACTTTTAAGGCACTGATAGTATTCCAAATATACAGGATATTGAGGTAAAAAAAAATGTTTTTATTCACAATTATACATATTTATCAAAAAAACAAAATATTGAATTAAAATATACAGTTCCAAAGATTGTCACCATATAAGTAAATACATGAAAAACCTTCTTTACACCCGACGCGTTTTGGGGTAACCTTCTTCAGGGGAGTGTAGAGAAGGACAATTAGTTAATCTAAGCATAAAAATACATAAAGTTAACTACATGCATTTAGAACGTTATTATTAAATATATACAGAAAGTTTTCTTTATATGTGATGTATATACATGTAATCATTCACTTACGTATTATAAATGTAGTAGAAGAAGGATGAATATTTCATTGGATACGATTTTTTAAAAGAATTGAAAGTGTAAACAGCACGCTGGCTTCAATCAATGAGGTTGCCAGTCAAGCAAGAAATGGGTATCAGAATATACAATTAATGCAAGTTTGAGACGGACATTTATAAGGAACAGGTGTTCATCCCATTAGGGAGAAATTATTCGAAAGATCGAGAAGCCGGTGGATCAACCAGAAGAGATTCTTCTACAGGTTTACTAAACCATCACCCTTAATCTCACATCCACCTGATTCAGGGGACTAATTAGGAGTTCCCTATTATCTCTGTTTCTCGCAGTCAGCTGTCTGCAGTTGACTGTGATAGCTGATGGGAGGGTCTTGATATAAATGCAGAGCACCCACACCTTCACACCAGCATTCTTTCCTGGATTGTCAAGGTGTGAGGTTGATTCTGTCAAGTAAGTCCATGTCTATATTACTTGATTTAATGATATTATGCAACACTACCCTTTTATATGTTTACTAAACCATCACCTCTAAGCTCGGGTACTCCCTAGTTTGGATTTAGTTATTTAAACTTATTTGTTTATGTTATCCTCTCTATATGAACAAATATTAAACAGTAAATATCATTATATTGATATATATATTTTTTTACTTTACATAATTCAACCAAATGATGCCATTTGACTTATTATGAATATACAGACATATTTTGCGAGTAAATCAGCATAATTTAATAGGATAATGATAGTGTATATATATATATTTTTTTTTTGTTATCAATCTGAATTTTATTGAATTTTTAGTATTACCCAACTATACATACATTACTACTATACTCATAGCGACTAAACATACATGTAGGTGATACATATTATCTAACTGAAACATCTAACAAGCATACACACATAAAAAAAGAAAGGAAGCAGAAAAAACACAAAAAAAATAAAAAGGGGGGGGGGGGGGGGTACAATAGGAAGAAGGAAAAAAAGGGGGGGGAATACAGCCAAACATTAATAAACCCCCCACCATGGCTACGCGTCTGTAAGGTTCCCTTTAACCCAGATTGGGAATTCATCTGATTTTCGAAAGTCAGACAATGCAGACCAAGTATGAGAGAACTGCTCTTCCCTTCCCGTTTCCCGGGCCAATAGGCTTTCCAAGTCTCTAAAGCGTTCCAATTCCTTCGCCCATTCCCCCAGGGAAGGCACTACCCTTGTCTTCCAATATGGAGGAATAACTACACTAGCTGCCGAAATGAAGTGTCCAAGCACCTCCTCTCTTGCCTTTTTTAAGGGACCTGGGGTCATGTTTAGGAGAGCCACTCTGGGTGATGCGCAAATTACTGTATCCTCCAATTTTCCATATAAATCAAAAATTTGCTTCCAGAACCTTCTCACCGGTGGGCAATCCCACCAGACATGTAACATGCTACCTTTTGCCTCATGACAGCGCCAACAAATGTCAGGTATATCTTGATTGATTTGATGCATTATAGAAGGGCACCTATACCATCTACTCACCAACTTATATGCCTTTTCTTGTGATCTTGTATCTATTGAGATTTTATGAGTCAAAATAAAACTTTTTTGCCAGTCTGCTAAAGCTATATTCTCTTGGAGTTCTTTCTCCCACTTCCGCGTGAACGGGGGGATATCTGGATGGATTGAAAGCAAAAAGATAGAGTAAATTATAGAAATTGAGTGTGATAATGGTTCTTCTTGCAGTAGCAAAGATTCGAATGCAGTTGGTTCAGCATATTAATCTTGTTTCGATGGAATTGATCGTATATAGCAGGGGTCTCCAAACTTTTTACTTCGAGGGCCACATTGTATATTTTACAGATATTCGCGGGCCGAAAAAAAAGCTATTTAAATATGACTCCTCAGCTATGGAATAGAGTAGAATTAAAAAAAGGATCCCCCTGACACTTGTGTCCCTCATCAGAACCCCCTCCACACTTGTGTCCCTCATCAGAACCCCCTCCACACTTGTGTCCCTGATCAGAACCCCCTCCACACTTGTGTCCCTCATCAGAACCCCCTCCACACTTGTGACCCTCATCAGAACCCCCTCCACACTTGTGACCCTCATCAGAACCCCCTCCACACTTGTGACCCTCATCAGAACCCCCTCCACACTTGTGACCCTCATCAGAACCCCCTCCACACTTGTGACCCTCATCAGAGGCCCTCACACTTGTGTCCCTCATCAGAACCCCCTCCACACTTGTGACCCTCATCAGAGTCCCCTCACACTTGTGTACCCCCATCAGAGTCCCTGCACACATGTGTCCCCCCCATCAGAGTCCCTGCACACGTGTCCCCCCATCAGAGTTCCTGCACACATGTGTCCCCCCATCAGAGTCCCTGCACACATGTGTCCCCCCCATCAGAGTCCTTGCACACATGTGTCCCCCCATCAGAGTCCCTGCACACGTGTCTCCCCCATCAGAGTCCCTGCACACATGTGTCTCCCCCCCCCATCAGAGTCCCTGCACACATGTGTCTCCCCCCCCCATCAGAGTCCCTGCACACATGTGTCTCCCCCATCAGAGTCCCTGCACACCCCCCTGAACATCTACATCCCCATCAGAGCCCCCCTCTTAACTTGTGTGAAGCCCAGCCTCCCCCAGCACATTTTTCTCCCTATCACCTTCTGCTATTCCCCCGTAGATCAGTGTGTTCTGTGCTGCTTCTCTGAAGAGCTGGTTTAGAGCAGACACACACTGCACTTGCCGGGTCCCGCCCCTCTTACACGGACAAGCTGTTACAGCAAAGATGAAACTTAATCTAACTCCGGGGGAGGAGCTGGGAGGAGCAGCAGGTCTGCACTGAAACACAGGCTTTGTTGGGACACTCCCTCAATGCCTGTCAGAAGGCAAAGCAAGCCCCGCAATTCGAGCAGACTCCGTTCCTGCAGTGAGTCTGGTGACTGAAGCTGCGGGCCGGACAAAACCTCCGAGCGGGCCGGATGTGGCCCGCGGGCCGTACTTTGGAGACCCCTGGTATATAGCATAAGGCTTGATGTCTCTGCAACCACTGCGCAGGGTTCTGGGAGGTCTTAGTCGGAAATCTACCACTGATAGTGAATCTGTCTGGAGAACTTGAGCAATTCTTCTATGTTCTTGTTTATACCAGGGCCCAAACGTGACTGAGTGTAAGGCTGGTATAAAATCCGGTGTTCCAAAAAAGGGGGTCATAGGGCTCAATTGTTTTGATATTTTGTATATGGGTATCAATCGGTCCCATATATACAGTGTTTGTCTAGTAAGGTCTACTGGTATTGAAAGGCCTTTTCGAAGAATAGATGAGGTCCATGGAAGGGCGCATAAATCTATAGGATTCATATGTCCTTCCAATTGAACCCATTGCTTTGAGGTGATACGTGCTAATATAGTCGCTTTATGATAAATCGAAACATTTGGTACCCCCACTCCACCTCTGTTTTTTGGTAGAGATAGTGTTCCGAAACTAATTCTTGACTGGACTGAGTTCCAGATAAATTTAGAAAATAGTCGGTGTATTTTACGGAAGAACACTGCCGGAAGGTGGATCGGGATTGTTTGAAACAGGTATAGAAGACGAGGGAGTATGTCCATCTTAAGGGTATTAATTCTACCAAACCACGAGAGACGTTTGAGTGTATACGATGTCAAGGTCGTTTGGGTTTTCTTGAGCATCGGGAGAAAATTTAGAGAGTATAGTTGTGCTGGTGACGCTGAGATACTAATCCCTAGGTATCGAATCGACTCCGTACACGTCTTAAATGGAAAGTTCTTCGATATTCGCTTCATTTTTGCTTGCGAGACAGATATATTGAGAAGTTCTGATTTGTTGCAATTAACTTTAAAATTACTAACTTCGCTAAATCTCTGGAATTCTGAGAGTATAGATGGGATAGAGGTATGAGGATTTGTTACAAATAGCAACAAATCATCTGCAAATAAGGCCAGCTTTTCATGTAGGGGACCTACCTGAATGCCCGTTATGTTTTCATTTTGTCGCAATGCATTTGCAAGGTGTTCCATTATTATAACATACAATAATGGAGAAAGAGGACATCCCTGACGTGTTCCATTGGAGATATGAAAAGCTGGGGACAACGATCCATTCACCCTAACTCTAGCCGAGGGCGATTGATAAAGAGACATAATCCTTGCCATCATACAAGGACCCATGCCAATCTGTAGAAGAGAGGCTCGTAAAAACTTCCAACTGACCCGGTCAAACGCCTTTTCGGCATCGACTGTTAACAGACATAGAGGAATCTCTTGAGCGCGAGCATAGTCCGTCAGCAGGAGGGCTTTAAGCGTATTGTCTCTTGCCTCTCGACCACTGACAAAACCAACCTGATCTAAATGGATTAGTTGAGGCAATAGTGGTTGTAGACGCCCTGCTAAAATTTTTGAGAATATTTTAACATCTACCCCAATTAGAGATATAGGTCTGAAATTTGCGCACAGCGACAGATCTTTATCTGGTTTTGGGATGAGTGAGATATGTGCTTCCAGCGTTTGTTTCAGAAAAGTAGATCCGTTCGCTATAGAATTAAATACCCTGGTTAGAAAGGGGGTAATAAGAGAGGAAAAATGTTTATAGAATTTTGGCGTAAAGCCATCGGGGCATGGACTTTTACCTCCCGGGGTATTAACAATAGCTTTGGTAACCTCTTCTTCAGTGATTACGTTTTCCAATTCTTCTACTATATTTTCCGCCAAAGTAGGTATCGGAATATCTACTATATAGGATGTTACTTTATCCTCTTCATTATCAAATGGGCTTGAAAGTTGGTTTGGGGGTATATTGTATAAAGACTGGTAGAAGTCACTAAATGTTTTCCTAATTAAAGAAGGTGAAGATATTATTTCACCATTTGAACCCTGGAGCTTTGAGATAAAAGTAGGAGTCGGGGGCCAGATCCACAAAAACCTGACGTAACTTAAAAAATCCAATTTAAGTTACACTGCCTTAAAGTTTCTACCTAAGTGCCTGATCCACAAAGCATTTCAGGCTGTGTAACTAAAATTCCGCCGGCGCAAGGCGTTCCTATTCAAATGGGGCGAGTCCCATTTAAATGAGGCGCGCTCCCGCGCCGGCCGTACTGCGCATGCGCGCCGGCCGTACTGCGCATGCGCGAAGTTACGTTACGCCGAGTTTTGAGGATCGCGACGGCTTAAAGTTGCGTCGGGGATAAAAAAAATGACAGCGGCATGCATTCCTGAGGGAGAACTCCATGCCCATTTTCAAAGAAAAAAACGGCATGGGTTCCCCCCCCAGGAGCATACCAGGCCCTTAGGTCTGGCATGGGTTGTAAGGAGACCCCCCCACGCCGAAAAATTGACGTAGGGGGTCCCCCTACAATCCATACCAGACCCGTATCCAAAGCACGCTACCCGGCCGGCCAGGAAGGGAGTGGGGACGAGCGAGCGCCCCCCCCCCCCCTCCTGAGCCGTGCCAGGCCGCGTGCCCTCAACATGGGGGGGTTGGGTGCTCTGGGGCAGGGGGGCGCACTGCGGGCCCCCCCACCCCAGAGCACCCTGTCCCCATGTTGATGAGGACAGGACCTCTTCCCGACAACCCTTGCCATTGGTTGTCGGGGTATGCGGGCGGGGGCTTATCGGAATCTGGGAGTCCCCTTTAATAAGATACCGGCCCCCCACCCTAAGTGAATGGATATGGGGTACATCGTACCCCTATCCATTCACCTGGAGGCAAAAAGTAAGTTAATAAACACACAACACAAGGCTTTTTAAAATATTTTATTATTCTGCTCCGGACGCCCCCCCTGTCTTCGTTATTAGCTCAATTACCAGGGGGGGCTTCTTCTTCCGCTCTCCGGGGGTCTTCTCCGCTCTCCGGGGGGGGTTTCTTCTTCCGCTCTCCGGGGGGGGCTTCTCCGGACTCCGGGGGGCTTCTTCCATCTTCTCCCCTCTTCCGCTCTTGACTCGGCGAACCCCGGTTCTTCTGCAGCTCTCCGGTGCCTTCTTCTTCAGCGCTGGCTGCCTGCTATGTTTGTGTGTTAGCTCAATTTCAAACAGGCAGCCAGCGCGGTCTTCTGTGGCGTCAGGGTCTTCTCTTCCTTTCTTCCGATGTTGCCTCGTCGCCTGTTGTCGCTGTAATGATGGAAGCGCGCCTTGCATCACATTTATATAGGCATCACCGTCCCATCATGCTCCGGCAGGTACCCACGTGGTGGGTGCCTACCCACGTGCACCCACCACGTGGGTACCTACCGGAGCATGATGGGACGGTGATGCCTATATAAATGGGATGCAAGGCGCGCTTCCATCATTACAGCGACAAGAGGCGACGAGGCAACATCGGAAGAAAGGAAGAGAAGACCCTGACGCCACAGAAGACCGCGCCGGCTGCCTGTTTGAAATCGAGCTAACACACAAACATAGCAGGCAGCCAGCGCTGAAGAAGAAGGCACCGGAGAGCTGCAGAAGAACCGGGGTTCGCCGAGTCAAGAGCGGAAGAGGGGAGAAGATGGAAGAAGACGTCCGGAGAAGCCCCCCCCCGGAGAGCGGAAGAAGAAACCCCCCCCCGGAGAGCGGAGAAGACCCCCGGAGAGCGGAAGAAGAAGCCCCCCCTGGTAATTGAGCTAATAACGAAGACAGGGGGGGCGTCCGGAGCAGAATAATAAAATATTTTAAAAAGCCTTGTGTTGTGTGTTTATTAACTTTTACTTTTTGCCTCCAGGTGAATGGATAGGGGTACGATGTACCCCATATCCATTCACTTAGGGTGGGGGGCCGGTATCTGGGGGCCCCCTTATTAAAGGGGACTCCCAGATTCCGATAAGCCCCCGCCCGCATACCCCGACAACCAATGGCAAGGGTTGTCGGGAAGAGGTCCTGTCCTCATCAACATGGGGACAGGGTGCTCTGGGGTGGGGGGGCCCGCAGTGCGCCCCCCTGCCCCAGAGCACCCAACCCCCCCATGTTGAGGGCATGCGGCCTGGCACGGCTCAGGAGGGGGGGGGCGCTCGCTCGTCCCCACTCCCTTCCTGGCTGGCCGGGTAGCGTGCTTTGGATACGGGTCTGGTATGGATTGTAGGGGACCCCCTACGTCGATTTTTCGGCGTAGGGGGGGTCCCCTTACAACCCATACCAGACCTAAGGGCCTGGTATGCTCCTGGGGGGGAACCCATGCCGGTTTTGTTTTTTACAAATTGCCGTGGAGTTCTCCCTCGGGAAAGCATACCAAATGCCGTCGCTGCAATGGGCCTTTACAAGGTGTGACTAACTTTACACTTTGTAAAACGAGCCCTAATTTTACACTTGCAAAATAACACTTACGGCGCAAAAAGGAAGCTAGAAAGCTTTGTGGATCGCCTTAAGTGCTAATTTGCATACTAGCAACGGCATTTCGACTCGAAATGCCCCCAGCGGCGGATGCGGTACTGCATCCTAAAATTAGGCAGTGTAATTCAATTACACATGCCGGATCTTCTGTGTAACTTTGGAAAAAGCCTTTTGAGGATCGTTTCCAAAGTTACACACAGACTGAACAGCAGTTAAGTCGGAGTATCTCTTTTGAGGATAACCCCCCTGGTGTGGATTTAAAGAACTAGCGACTAACGACTTTCCACACTTATCGCTAAATTTATATTGGTATAACGCCACCTTACTTGAATATGTGCGAGCAGAAGACTCATATAGTTTACGCAGACATGTCCGTGCTGAAGCAACCTCTAGTAGAGTTTGTCGTATTTAATCTCTTATGTTCTGTTTCTAGGGTTCTAAGCTTTTGAAACGCCTTTGTAATCTCTGCTGACCGCTTCTTTTTCATTCGGGCACCTAGTTGAATAAAAGACCCTCTCAAAACTGCTTTCATAGCTTCCCATTGGGTGGGAAGTGTCGTGGAATCTGTGGCATGATCTGACAAAAAATTTGAGATAGTTTCCGCTATATGCTTAGAGCACTCTGTATTCTCTAGTAATGCATCATTTAAGCGCCATGTCCATTCTCTAGGTGGGACCGATATGGTCCACAAAAAATAGTCAATTCGACTATAAGATTGATGGACCGTTGAGAAGTATGTATAGTCTCTTGATTTAGGATGTAGTATCCTCCAAACATCTATCAAATGATAATCATAGAGAGTACGCTTCAATGTCTTCAACCTAGATACTGAAACCGCCTTTCTTAGTGAGGTGGTATCAATTTGCGGGTCCATTGGAAGATTAAAATCTCTCCCCTCCATGAAGCCAGACAATATTTCCACATATCTCATTTCTATTTGGCTTTGGTTGGTATTCGGCAGGTATATATTTGCCACTGTAAATTTAATTCCCCACAGGAAAAACTTAACAAAAACGTACCTTCCTTGAGGGTCTACCAAATCGTCAATTAATTCAATAGGCAAGGTCTTATGGAACGCGATAGAGACTCCTTTAGTCTTCTGTTCTGGGTTAGTGCTATGGAACCACCGATTAAAATATCCACTAGGGCAGGTGGGGAGAAAATCAGTCTGGAAATGGGTTTCTTGAAGGAAAAGCAGATTAACTTTATGTTTGTGCATTTGATATATAATTTGCCCTCTCTTAGAAGCTATGTTTAGACCTTTAACATTGTAAGAGCATATCTTTAGCACTGGTTTAGACACCATTGTAGTAGCCATGGTGGAGAGAAAGGGAAAAAAAAAAAGGGAGGGGGGGGCGTCTCTAAGAGACCCTAATGTACCAATTTATGCAGTACACTGTGTGATATTTCACACAGTAGGCACAAACTGTGCCTAGCCTATATAGGGGGTGAACAACAATACTAAACACACAAACAACAAACAAAGAAAAAAAAAAAACACCA
Organism: Rana temporaria; assembly: GCF_905171775.1. Taxonomy (NCBI): domain Eukaryota; kingdom Metazoa; phylum Chordata; class Amphibia; order Anura; family Ranidae; genus Rana; species Rana temporaria. The sequence continues at coordinate 124,703,370 of NC_053490.1, read as the reverse complement.
AAAAAAAAACCAAAAAGGGGGGGGGCGAAAAGCAAAAACACAAATTTGACAGAACCACGAGATGCGCTCCCTGCGCTATCGCAGACATTAAATCATTATTGAAATTAAGGGAAAGTGTATGCCCGATCAATTCACTAGTTGTTCTGAAAAGCTTTTAAACACATACCACAAAAATCGTATCCCCTTATGTTCAAGTAGATTAAAGTATCTATCACATCATATAGTTTCCTACTTACCACTAACCAAAAAGCATTTGATGTATAAATTTCCCTCTACCTTACCCCCTCCCTCCCCCCCCTCCCACTATGGGTCACTATCTGACCAACAGATAAAAATCAAACAGAAATCCGACCAAATCTGGTCATTTCACCGTATTAATCCCATTATGAATCGCCTTAGGGCTAACGGGGAAGAAAAAAAATAACTGGGGGGGGGGGGGAGGAGGGACAGAAAGGAAAAAAAGAAGGGGGGAGAAAAAAGAGGGTAGGGGGCCGGGGGACACTTGGATATATATATATATATATTTTTTTTCCTTTTTGCAACTTTATTCTAACTAGTTGGTCCCTTGATTAACATCTTGGATCCCAGATCGAGATCTAACACTTCCCTGTTGCTGATTATGGGTGACAGATAGTCTTCCTGGCTGACGGTACTCCTCTGGTGGATCAAGCCAATTTGGGATAGGAATATGATTCTGTCCAAGAAAATCAAAAAATGCTGGAAGAAGTTCTGGTTCATAGAGGACGAACGTCTCGTGTCCCTTTGTTACTTGTATACTAAAAGGGTGACCCCAAGTATAAGTAGCGCCTGATTGGCGAATTAAGTCTAGTAGAGGACGGACCATCCTTTGCATATACAGTGTATTCCTAGACAGGTCTGGGTATAGATGGATAGTGGAGTTTTCATTGACAACCGGGCCGTGACTCCAAGCCTTACGCATGATTTCCTCCTTTAGAGTGTAATAATGCACTCGACATACCACGTCTCTAGGGCAGCTGGCTTGATCCCTCATCCCTCTACCCACTCTGTGTACTCTGTCTAATTCAATATTAGAATCGGTCTCCCTACCCAAAACTTGATTAAGAATAGCAACCACTTTAGGATTTAAATTAGCGCCTGAAATATCCTCTGGGATCCCTATTAAACGGATGTTATTTCTCCGATTTCGATTTTCGCTATCTTCAATGCGTAGTTGGTGTTGACGAAGACGGTGTAGGTTTATATGGGATGCAGTCTCCAGAGCAGTAATGCGTGCAGCGTGCTCTTCTTGTGTATGGGCAATCCCAGATACTGCATTATTGGTAACTGTTACTTGTTCTCTAAGTGTGCTTACTTCGGAATGGATAGATGATTCAATTTTTATAGCCCGTGATTCAAAATCTGCCCTAAATGCAGAGATTAAAGCAGCTGTTTCAGACCCCGAGCCTAAGGAGTCCCTTGACGTACCTTGATGTGTTGTGGCTAGACCCTTCCCAATATGTACAGAAGGGGAGGATAATGCCAATTCTATAGCCCTAGCATGGTTAACATTGTCCGTGTATGGTACATCCACTCCAACTGCTCCTTCTGTCGTTGTTGCCATGTATGTTACCTTATTTGCCCTTGCAGCTTCTTCTTCTATAGACTCTTCAATTCTATCGATTTTATACATTTTGTTAGGCTTGTTAGATTTATCAACTTAAGTTTTATCAGCAGTTTTTTCAACAGTTTTATCAATGGATAACATGCTTTCTTTATCTAACTGGAACGGTGGGAGAGACTGGAAGGCAGCGACTGCTGCCGCAGCCGCCGCTGCCCTAGTAGATAAAGAGAATCTTGTTTTACCCGAAGCCATCTTGTCCCTATCGCTGGGACTAACTAAGTTTTCAATATTGCACGGGGATAGGTAGGTAGAGAAAAAACTGAATAACGGGATATGGAGAACACCGCTTTAAACCAACCACTATAACCAACCACTGTGATATATAACCAATGTACAACCAGTGTATGATCAATAAGATCAATAAAATCAAGGAAGAGTTTCTTAATAGTAGATCTTAGCGTCAGCTGGTAAAAGTCTGTAGAAAAAAGAGTTTCTTAATAGTAGATCTTATTTTTTTTTTTTTTTTTTTTTTTTTTAGTCCTTAGTAGTGGTCATATATTAATTGATTAATTCATATAATAATATTGTAGCGGGCAATCTCTCCCGGGACACCTTGGGGGCTCCCCTCTCCCCCCTCACCACCACAGGCGGCCACACAGCGTCAGCTGGTTAGAGTCTGTAGGAGTCAATAGGAGAGTTTTTTTATTTTACTTCTCAGGCTTCTCCAGGGACACCTTGGGGGCTCCCCTCTCCCCCTCACCACCACAGGCGGCCACACAGCGTCAGCTGGTAAGAGTCTGTAGGAGTCAATAGGAGAGTTTTTTATTAGTGTATATATTTGATCTAGCCCCCCTCCCCTTCCTTCTTTCATATAATATTAATTTGAATAGTTCTACAAATACTTAAAAAATTAGAGGTTAAAATTAAGGCTAGATTAATACCTATAGTAATGTCATATCCTTTTCTATCCCTGTAGTAATACAGTGTACTGTTTGACAGCGGACATTATTAGGTCTGTTGCGGATCTCATATAATCAGGTACATATCTGCTTAAGGACCGCCTCCTGCACATTTACGTCGGCAGAATGGCACGGCACATGCACGTACAGGTACGTCCTGTGCTAGTGCCCAGTCACGGGTCGCGGGCGCGCGCCTGAGGCACGCCCGCGACCCGGTCCGAAGCTCTGGGACCGCAGGACCCACGTACCCGATCGCCGCTGGAGTCCCGTGATTGGTCCCCGGAGCTGAAGAATGGGGAGAGCTGTGTGTAAACACAGCTTCCCCGTTCTTCACTGTGGCGGCATCATCGATCGTGTGATCCCTTTTATAGGGATACACAATCGATGACATCACAGCTACAGCCACACCCCCCTACAGTTAGAAACACATATTAGGTCATACATAACCCCTTCAGCGCCCCCCCTTGTGGCTAATTTCCAATCTGCAATTGTCATTTTCACAGTAAACAATAAATTTTAAATGCATTTTTTTGCTGTGAAAATGACAATGGTCCCAAAAATGTGTCAAAATTGTCCGAAGTGTCTGCCATAATGTCGCAGTCACAAAAAAAAATCGCTGATCTCCGCCATTAGTAGTAAAAAAAGATTTTTTTTTTATAAAAATGCAATAAAACTATCCCCTATTTTGTAAACGCTATAAATTTTGTGCAAACCAACCGATAAACGCTTATTGCGATTTTTTTTTTTTACCAAAAATAGGTAGAAGAATACGTATTGGCCTAAACTGAGGAAAAAAATGTTTTTTATATATATTTTTGGGGGATATTTATTATAGCAAAAAGTTAAAAATATTGCATTTTTTTCAAAATTGTCGCTCTATTTTTGTTTATAGCACAAAAAAAAAAAAACGCAGAGGTGATCAAATACCACCAAAAAAAAGCTCTATTTGTGGGAAAAAAATGATGCCAATTTTGTTTGGGAGCCACGTCGCACGACCGCGCAATTGTCTGTTAAAGCGACACAGTGCTGAATCGCAAAACCTTTAGCTGCCTAAAGGTTCGGGTCTTAAGTGGATATACATATATAACCTTTCATTATCCTTTATTAACTTTTTAACATATAAACTGTTATTATAGCAAATCGTTATGCCGCGTACACACAATCATTTTTCAGCATGAAAGAAAACATCTAAAAAACAAAGTTTTCCCAACTTCATCATGAAAACGACGTTGCCTACACACCATCGTTTTTAAAAAATGATCTAGCAAAGCGTGGTGACGTAAGACGATTTGCGCTTTTTTGTCTGTTACAGCGTGATGAATGTGTGCACTCCATTATGAACGGTAGTTTTACCAGAATGAGTGCTCCCGTCTCATAACTTGCTTCTGAGCGTGCGCGGGTTTTTTTCATCGTTTTAGCCCACACGCGATCATTTTTTACAACCCGAAAAAAGACATTGTTTAAAACGACGCTAAAAAATGCAGCATGTTCGGGGGAAAAAAATGTCGTTTTTCAGAACCTGAAAAATGATGTGAAGCCCACACACGATCATTTTAAATGACGTTTTTGAAAAACTATGTTTTTTTCATGCAGAAAAATGATCGTGTGTGTACGCGGCATGACTCTTTCTATATAATATATACCATTTGGCCCTATTGGGTTACAATCTATTATTTGTATTTATTATATTATATTTTTAGGGACCTCCATCCCAGTCCCAGTATATCTCTTCTGGTTGATCCACCGGCTTCTCAATCTTTGGAATAATTTCTCCCTAATGGGATGAACACTCGTTCCTTATAAATGTCCGTCTCAAACTTGCATTAATTGTATATTCTGATACCCATTTCTTGCTTGACTGGCAACCTCATTGATTGAACCCCTCGTTCTGTTTACATTTTCAAATCTTTTAAAAAATCGTATCCAATGAAATATTCATCATCGTTCTACTACATTTATAATATGTAAGTGAATGATTATGTGATGTATATACATCACATATAAAGAAAACTTTCTGTATATATTTAATAATAATGTTCTAAATGCATGTAATTAATAGATATGTGCATTCCCGTTCGTACGAATGTTATTTTCGTACGAAAATGTCAATTTTCGTACCCGCAGAATAATGTGTACATACGAAAAAATTAAAGCACCAAAATACGAAAACGACGGGATTACGAATGAGCCGCATAACGAACAACCGCAAATACGAACGAACGATCTGACAAAAATACGACAAAACGAAAACGGCAAAAGAATGAAAATTACATCTATAACAAAAGATTTGCATTCTGTATCCTGTTTGAATCCCCTCTCTGCTCGTATCCTCAGCCACATGTCCACATGACACCTACAACAAAAGATTTGCATTCTGTATTTTGTTTGAATCCCCTCTCTGTTCGTATCCTCAGCCGTATGTTCACACGACATCCACAACAAAAGATTTGCATTCTGTATCCTGTTTGAATCCCCTCTCTGCTCGTATCCTCAGCCGTATGTTCACACGACATCCACAACAAAAGATTTGCACTCTGTATCTTGTTTGAATCCCTTCTCTGTTCGCACCCTCAGTCGTATGCTCACACGACATCCACAACAAAAGACCCGCACCCTGTATTTTGAATTCCTTTTTTCTGTTCGTATTTTGGATTCAACAGAATGCAATTTTTTTGCCACAGATGTCACACGAACACACGACCGAAAACACCAAAAGAAAAAGGACCCAAAACACAGAATGAAAATCCCTTGCCACAGATGTAATTTTCGTTTTTTGAATGGGCAGTGAGTGTAGTTAGTGAAGCAGCTTCTCTTTTGTGCTGAGTAGTACAGTAAAGCCAAATAAACTTTTCTGTGGATTTTCATCTGAAGGGAGATCAGTTGGCCAGACTTTTGAACCCAAAAATGGTTTTCTGATGGAGTTTAAAAACGAACAAATTTTCTGAGAACGAACGAAAAACAATCGTTTTTATGTTTGTTGTTAAAAAAGTCTGACCAAGTGTATGGGGCTTAACAATCGTTAATATGGATGAGCCGCGTGTTGAAAGTGCCGCGAATCCCGCGATATATTTACGAAAGTACAAAATGACGAAAATCCTTTTTCTGTTCGTATCTTCAGTCGCATGCCCACATGACATCCACAACAAATTGTCATAGATGTCACACGAACACACGACCGAAAACAGGAACAGAAAAAGGAATCCAAAACACAGAATGCAAATCATTGACGAAAATTCACGAAAATTATTGTCTAACAAGTAACGAACATGAATTAAACAGAATAACGAACCATCCCGCATGTACGAAAATAAAACAGTAACGAAAATACGAAACAATCGGAATACGAAAAAATCTCGTCGTACGAAAAACGAACGGAAACGAACAGGAAAACGGGCGTCTTACGAAAAACGAACGGAAACGAACCTACAGAACGATACGAAACAGAACAAAAAAAAACATGTGCACATGTCTAGTAATTAACGTTATGTATTTTTATGCTTAGATTAACTAATTGTCCTTCTCTACACATCCCTGAAGAAGGTTACCTCGAAACGCGTCAGAGTTAAAGAAGGTTTTTCATGTATTTACTTATATGGTAACAATCATTGGAACTGTATATTTTAATTCAATATTAATTTTTTTTTGATAAATATGTATAATTGTGAATAAAAACTATTTTTTTACTTCAATATCCTGTATATTTTGAATACTATCAGTGCCTTAAGAGTCCACCCAGGGGAACCCCTTTTTTCTTTTCTCATATATACTGGATGTGGCACAAGCATACATTTGCCGTTCACCCCCCTTTCTTTCGTAGTAAATAAAATGGCCATTATTTATGCAGGAATAAGCCCTATAAAGGACATTCAGTTTAAACAGATGAAACATTAATAATTTCTTTTAAGTTTATTTACTGAAACAATTAGAAATGTGAAAAGCTACCCTCTAAGGAGCCGCTGAGTTTTTGTTCTGCACAGCCAGGTAACAGAAATTTTGCAACTTGCATCCAAAGTTAGTTATCAGTCCATGGGCTTGTTTTTCTTTTTGAGTAAACAACATGGATAGGGTCTAGGGGTATATAGGGTGCCCAACTTGACTGAAAACAAAACTTAGAGGACAAAACTTCCTATTCCTGTACAAAAAAACACTAAGATGGATCCTGGACTTTCTACTCCCTAATGGATTAGTAACAGCTGTTGTAAGGAGCACTTGATCCCCTTTAAATTAATCTTCAGACCCCAGCTAGAAACTACTCATCCACCTGGCTGTCTCAAAAGAGTATCCCAGAGTAAGGCATTTCAGAAAGGAATTGTTTTTCAGCACTGCCCAGGGAGAACTGGTTGGGTATGGCACCTAGCAGTCCCTTTCCCTTGTAGGCCATGGGGGTGTTGAAGTTCTCACACTGTCCTTGTTCTGCAGCTGTGGGCTAGTTTCTTTCCTGGCTATACAGACTGTCCTTCCCTGGTGGACTGCAGGACAGTGAAGATCCATTTTTCAGCTTCCTTCCTCCTTCCTGAAGACAGACCCCCCTTTTCTGGGCGCCTCTCCCTAATTACACAGAGCAGAACTTCAGTACCCCCTCTTGTAACTCCTGACTCCCCTACTGGCCAGGCTCCACAATATTTATGGGCTGGTTCAGCCACCCTGCCAAACCCTAAATATTCAGCTCAGAACCTTCTGGCCTCGACCCACTAGCTTCTAGAAACGTCTCCAAGATTCTAGAACCAGGGGGAGGTACCAGAGGCCTGCCTTGTACTTCAGCCTGACCTAAAGTAAACCCTCCCACTCACACCCAGGCTTCTAACAAGCCTCTTTCTACACTAGCAAACTATGTACACAAGAGGGCACTACAAATGCTACAAATTTAGCACTGTTTGCTGCCTCTTGCTACCTGTGAAATGTGCCTGCAAGAATGCACTAGGCGAGTGAAAGGGAATAAAATTAACACACTACTAACAGTTGTAACTTCAAGTAATTGCAGGTAAAATACCCTTATAATGCATAGTGCAAAGATAGTTCAAATAAGAATGTGGTCTCACTACTGTACAGCTCCTGTCTAACAATTGCCCAGTGAAACAATATACAAGTATCTGGGGGACGGGGGTCGTATGAGACTGTCAGACTGTCCCTGCACACCTCTTTCTTCTGCACACAGCACTCCGCTGTCAGGGCCAGATTAAGAGCATCATAGGCCTAGTGCTAAGGATTTTGGTGGGAGTTTTTTGGGGAATAAATAATTATTAAATAATATTTTTTTACCACTACTATTCCTTTAAATTGGCTTTTAAAATGTACAAATGCAACAATTTAGAATTAGGATGAAAAGTTTAGCACCAGGAAACACCTTTTGAAAGATAAAAAGTGCATTTTTATATACAACTATATAGATCAGACCAAAAATGAGGGTCAAATGAGGAGAAATGAGGGACAGTCCCTCAAAATCAGGGACAGTTGGGAGCTATGCACAGACTGAAGTTTTGGAGGAAGAAAGAGGGCTCTAGAGAAGGCCGGAGCGGAGTATAAGGTGAGTGATAGGACCTGCACTGTGCAACTCTTGACATAACGAGCATTAAACTCTTGCGGTGCAGTATTTTTTTTAAACTCATCAAATTGGGTTTTAACTACATCAATAGCTAATAGCTTTTTGTATAAGTAAGGGGGCAAACAGAAGAATAAAGAGAAGCAAGGAGGTCAGTTCCCCGTTGAGATGCTGATGAAAAATCCTATTACACTTTCCCCAAGGGAAGGCTGCTTAAAAAGGAATTTTACCTCTCACATATACAGAGAAAATGCCTCAGATTGTTGGTATAACAGGGAAATATGACAAAATATGAACCTTCAAACATAACACAAAGTAACCAACCACACACCTTCACTACACATAACTGTATCTCAGTCTGTTGGCATCTTAATAAATCTTAATAAATACAGTAATAATATTACCCATTATTTTTTCCTAACTACAGTAAAAAAAAATGCAACTGATATGGTCCTGCAATAAAGAAAATTGCCACCAGGGGGAGCTCAAAGTATATAACCAGTACTTGAGCAGAAACAGCTAAAATTCAGGTTTCTCAGCATATATACTAATTTCAAACATTAGTAACATGTTTTGGTATTATATACAATGCATAGGGAAAGTATAAAGCATATTAAACTTAACACAGATTTGTCATGCTTTGCTTGAAAGCATTCTAAAAATTGTCAAGGCATTCTATAGAATGCCTAATTTCACACATCGGATGTAACATACATAAAGTTCCAGAGTACTTGCAACTGGTTAGTTATCCTGGCAGTCCAGTATGCTGCTGGAAGGTGAAATGGTGAAATAAATATCTATACAAACATGTACAGCAGCTTGCATATTCAGCTTGGACTTTTCAACATATGGTAGTGTTAGGCTTCTTTCACACTATGGATTGTATGTCCGTTTTATAATATCCGTATTACACCTATTAACGGACGTTTATTAACGGATTTAATAACGGATACATACGGATAAATATTTTACCATTCTTCCTTTATTGAAAACGGATAATGTTTATCCGTATATATCCGTATACATCCGTTATATCATTCCTTTCTAACGTCCGTTAATAAAAAACATTTCACCCTTTCTTGAAGTCCAGCTCCAGAAGTCGTATGGATATTCAGGGGAACCCCGCCGTCAATTTAAAACAAAAATGACGTGCGGTTCCCGGTAAATATCCATAACCAGACCCTTCAGGTCTGGTATGGATATTCAGGGGAACCCCGCCGTCAATTTAAAACAAAAGTGACGTGCGGTTCCCGGTAAATATCCATAACCAGACCCTTCAGGTCTGGTATGGATATTCAGGGGAACCCCGCCGTCAATTTAAAACAAAAATGACGTGCGGTTCCCCCTAAATATCCATAACCAGACCCATTATCCGAGCACGTTGACCTGGCCGGCCGCAGAAAAGAGGGGGGGACAGAGTGCGGCCCCCCCTCTCTCCTGAACCGCACCAGGCCACATGCCCTCAACATGGGGAGGATGTCCCCATGTTGATGGGGACAAGGGTCTCATCCCCACAACCCTTGCCCGGTGGTTGTGGGGGTATGCGGGCGGGAGGTTTATCAGAATCTGGAAGACCCCTTTAACAAAGGGGACCCCCAGATCCTGACCCCCCCCTGTGTGAAATGGTAATGGGGTACACTGTACCTCTACCATTTCACGAAGGAAGTAAAAAGTATTGTAAAAAAAACACACTGACACAAAAGAATAAAGTCCTTTATTAAAAAAAAAAAAAAAAAAAACTCCAGCGCTGAAAAATCCACTCGTTCCCGGCTTCCTGCGTTGTCCTGATCCTGCGACGGGTGCGGGTGATCTCCCGCGATGAGAAGATCCAGCGTCGGGTGATCTCCGCTTCGGCGATGTGAAGATCCATCCATCCGGCGCAGCAGCATCCCGGACCTCCTCTCACCGCTGGGCACAGCCCAGCGAACGAGCGGCTGAAGCTGTGACATTTCTTATATAGAGGAGGCAGAGCCACCCGTCACGTGACCCTGCCCCCTCTGACGTACCTCTGCTACGTCACTGGGGAAGACGGCGGGGTTCCCCTGAATATCCATACCAGACCTGAAGGGTCTGGTTATGGATATTTACCGGGAACCGCACGTCATTTTTGTTTTAAATTGACAGCGGGGTTCCCCTGAATATCCATGCTCAGTAAAATTAACGTCCGTTAACATAACGGACATTTACGGAGACATTTACTAACGTCCATGTGCCATAGACTTCAATGTTAAAATATAACGGACGTTAATATAGCAACGGACAAAAAATTTACAAAAAATAGTGCAAGACCCGTCACATATTCCGTTATAACTAACGTCCGTATGTTATAACGGACTATTACGGATCTTTACGGAACATAAAAAAATACCATAGACTTTAATGATATTTTATAAAGGACGTATAACTTCCGTTTTTTAACATTATCTGACGGATTTTAAAACGGATTATTAAAACGGATTTATTTTGTAGTGTGAAAAGGGCCTTACAACATATTAAAATTAATATATTTTTTTTTTTTACCACTGAATTTATAACCAATACTTTGAAGGTACACATTATTTCAATTTGAAACACAGGTTTGTTAAAGAAAACAGAAACAAACTCTGTTTGTTGGTTGCAAAACTATTCAGTCTTCATAGTCATTGGTCAGCGTTTGTCTATTAGTCTATTATTTTATTCACTGCCAGCCCCTCTATAAGAGGCTGGCATACCACAATATGCAAGTCCTTTGTAAAAATGTGCATTTTAAATACTTCTTTAGAGGCGTCTTCAGGCCGTTCACATGACTTGTGGTTGCTTTACAGCTCTGAGACATCGCTTCTGCGGGAGGGGCGTTATCTCCCTCTGACGTCAGCCAGGGAGATCACGTGACTTCCCGCAGAAGCAATGTATCGGAGCTGCAAAGAGGCCGCAAGTCATGTGACCGGCCTGAAGACAGCTCTAAAGAGGTATTTAGAATGCTAGTTTTTACAAAAGACTTGTGAGGGCAGAGACAGAGACAGACACAGAAAAGGCAGACAGGCAGGAAGGAGGGGGTGAGGGGAGAAAGAGCAGTGAGACTATGTATGACAGAGGGACATACTCTAAGAACGGTGGTTAGCCCTGGTTATTATGGTCAGTATAGAGCAGGGGATTCCAAACTTTTTTTCAAAGAGGGCCAGATTTGATGAAGTGAACATGCGTGAGGGCCGACGATTTTGCCTGACATTCTTTGAACCATTCTGTCTAAGTGTGTTCGTCTGAGCACTAATACATGGCCCAACAAGAATTCTCTTGCCTTTGTGGCTGTGTGTGGTGAAGAGATGAGCTTGGGCGTGTTATTTGGATATACTGTATATATTTTATTTGTGGCCCCAACGAATCCCAGAGCGCTGCTTAGGACTAAGGATGAGCTTGGGCATGTTATTTGGATATACCGTATTTATTGGCGTATAACACGCACAGGCTCACCATTGCCATGAATGCAGCCTCACCATTGCCATGAATGCAACCTTACAATTGCCATGAATGCAGCCTTACCATTGCAACCTCACCATTGCAACCAATGCAGCCTCACATGTGCCATAAATGCAGCCTCACATGTGCCATAAATGCAGCCTCACATGTGCCATAAATGCAGCCTTACCATTGCCATCAGTGCAGCCTGAACGATGCCCATCTGCAGCCTCGGAGGGCAGAGGGAGGGGGCGGGACGAGTGCCGACAGATTACAAACAGGAGAATGTCTTGTTTACACTGTGGCCTCTTTAATACAAAGTCCTGCCTCCTATGATAGACAGAACAGTCGTCCAATGGCATCCCAGGAGATGGGACTTCCAATAGAGACGCTGCTGAGTAAACAGGAGATTCTCTTCATGTAATCTGACAGCGCTCGTCCTGCCCCCTCCCTGTCCCCTCCAAGGCAGCGCCAATAAATACAGTATATATCTTTTGTGGCCCTGGCAGCCACAAACAATATATATATCCAAATCCCCAGGGGGGCCATATTAAATCAACAGGGGGGCCGCATTTGGGCCCCCGGGCCTGACTTTGTATTTCAATAGTTTTTATTGAAAGAAAGAAAAAGTATTACAACAATAGAAATGCATCGCCACATATTCTGGAAGTGTCAATGAGCCCCCGAAAGGTCTCGATCACAGTACATAACACCTTATATTGTTTGGCATCTTCATCGTAACAAATAGGAAGAACACATAACAAAATACTTCAAAATAAAATACGGGGTGTAGTTCCCCTCAAATATTCAATGACCCAACCTAAGTAGGCCCATAACCCGTCAGTCAGGGGTCCCAGATCTGGAAACCCCAAACCCATCTTATCACCAATATTGCTATCCAGACGGGAGGACCCGCATCAAACATCTTCCGTATGAAAGGTGGAGACGTAAAGAAGTGGACAGAAACGTACATAGTAAAGAAAAGGAAGAAAAGAAAGAGCAGAAAAGAAAGAGAATAGATAGGAGAGCGACCGGCCAGCCCCCAGTAATCCGCCAAATGGAACCATTACTGTAGCTCACCCCTCCAGCGATCTTAGATCGTTAGTTAAATAAGCCAGCCATGGATCCCAAACCTTTTTGAAATTCTCCAGCTTGTCCTGAACCAGGGCCGTCAATCTTTCATTTAACCCCGGGCCTGACTTTGGACATGCCTGGTATAGAGGGAATACAGGAAGTGGCAGGTTCAGGGAGTTTTTTTTTTTTACAGTTTAGAGGGGAGAAGATTACACAGCACAAGCACTGTGCTGTTTAATATGCTTTAAGGGACCAGAATCTTCAAGTGAGAACCTTGTAAGTAGTTTCCAAGGCAGCCACATTCTTTATGTTTTTAGTTTCCATCTTCAAGCGTAAATCCTGAGAAAGCTAACACAAACAGTGTCTGTCCCTTAAGTACCCCTCCCCAGAATGCACAGAGTATTGACCACACCCTCTGATCTGCTTCTAGGAAAGAGATACCCAATGCATCCAGCCTGCTGCCTTTCCAACTTTGACCTGTGGTAACAGCGGCACCCACCGTCAAGGGGAAAATTGCGCAACCTAGCTGAACTGAAACAGAACCAACAATTTTGCATAATCCTTGTGAGCTAAACTACAGCTCAGACAACTAAAATTTAACCCATAGCGCCTACTCAATGGGAGCATGGCGCTACATAAAAGTGAACTAACCTTTTAAAATAAACACCGAGCAGTTGTTCTGAAACAGGGTAGCAGGCTTAGCTGAGCTTCTGAGAGGCCTTCTGTTATGAACTTTGCGGATGAATTTCTTCAAGTGCATGCAACCGTAGAGGTCAGCAAGAGCTTGCTTTAAAGCTCATTTACTGCTTGTCAAGAATATGTACTGAAAACAAATGTCTATAAATGATATGTCCTGAAAGTCTATAGCCTGGCCACAGCTTCTCTTTAAGGGTAATACATCCCATAAAATGGTAATGTTTACGTTTAAAGAGAACCTCCTTAAATGACCAACTTTTCATTGCTCCATCTAGTGATATCTATGTTCTCTTTGTAAATGTTTTTGTCTTCTCACATACCTCCCGACTGTCCCTGATTTGGAGCAATGTCCCTCATTCCTCCTCATTTGTCCCTCATTTTGGTCTGATCTATATAGATGTATATAAAATGCACTTTTTATCTATCAAAAAGTGTTTTCCAGGGCTAAACTTTTCATCTGATTTCTAAATTGCTGTATTTGTAAATTCCAAAGCCAATATAAAGAAATAGTAGTGGTAGTAGTAGTTTTTTTGTACAATTCTCCTTTAAGGGGGCGTGGCAAGGGGTGTGTCCTATGCCTGCATACTTTTGCTCATAGGTGTCCCTCATTCCCATCTCAGAAAGTTGGTAGGTATGTTCTCATATATAACATGTTGTAAATGTTTTTTGTCTTCTCATATACCTTTTCTACCCTTGATTCCAAACTTTCAGTCATCAATTGTTACAGACATCGGCAAGGACTACTGAGGTATAACTGAAAATTGCTCTCAGCTTGAATAACGTTAGTGCATAAACCTATGTTTAACAGATAGATGAATAAAAAAAAAGACCAATTCCCCCATCCACCAATTTGATATGGATGGGAGAATAACTCCTGCTGTAGTATTTCATTCTGACAGTGGGGAGCCTTCCCTGATATCAGAATCCCCATAACAGTATTGCCACTAGGAATGAGCTTTGTATTCGAGTCAAACTCATGTTCGACTCGAACATCGTATGTTCGATCGTTTGTCGAATTACGAACGTTTTGGGCCGTTCGCGCCAAATTTGAGTTGCGTTTTTACGGCCCATGATTCACTGCGGCATCGCAGTGCATTGCTGGCTGATAATTGGCCATGCATGCACTATGACCCACATGCTTGGCCAATCACAGCTTGCAAAAAACAGAGAGCCATAATTGGCCAAAGCCAGGGTGGCTTTGGCCAATTATGGCTCAGGGGGTATAGTACACGCCCCACACTATAAAAGGCTGCCTGCAGGTCGGCCTTGTGTAGTGTGTTGCGGTGGTTAAAAGAGAAGACAGAGAGAGAGAGAGAGGCAGGCAGGCTAGTCAGTTAAAGTGTGTAGAGGATATACAGTATATGCATCCCAGGTGTTGTGTGTGTATATATATATTTATACACTGTATAGTTTAGCTAGATCTGTACTTCCTAATTTACTGGCAGGTAGGTGACTGTGCTAGATGCAGTATTCTCACGTGGTGTACTGCCTGTGTCCTTTGCAGTGTGCACCTAAAGCTACATGGTGTGTGTACTGTCTGTGTCTGTGCTATTTTTCCTCAATTTTCATCCATATTGCAGGGAGCAGACATTACATTAAAGCCGCAAGCAGTTTTAAATTACTTTTTTTTTATAGTAATCTCATTTTGTGCAGGGACAGTTCTAAACATGTGCCACTTCACAGGCATACTTTAGACACCCAGCAGGTATGATATTTAAAGGGATTTTTCATTTTTTTTTTTTTTTTAATTAAGCATCATTAAAATCACTGCTCCAGAAAAAACAACCGTTTTTAAAACTTTTTTCCATTGATACATGTTCCCTGGGGCAATACCCGGGTTCTCAAAGATGTTTTACGACAATAACTTGCATATTAGGCTTTAAAATTAGCACTTTTGAATTTGAACGTTCGAGGCCCATAGACGTCAATGGGGTTCTAGATGTTCGCGTGAACGGTCAGTCCGTTCAAAGGTTCTGGTGAGAACCGAATGGGGGGTGTTCGTCTCATCCCTAATTGCGACTTATAGCCGGCAACACTGATCGTTTAGGAAAAACCTGACCTGCTGGTGGTACACAAGTCGATCGATAGATCGACTTGAGTACCACCAGTCTGCCTATACATGGATCAAAATTAGGCCGGTCCCTGCTGAACCAGCTATATTTTGATTTATATATGACAAGCTTAAGGCCATGCTTACTCCGTTCATCTGGTCAATGGTCATTATCATCTGGATATGTTTGCTTGTTTGATAAAACGCAATCTTATTTTCATTTATGTTAAGAAAATTCAGCACTGGTTGTTACTTACTTCTGTTGCTGGACCAGATACAAGGGGCCAAATCCTCAGCCAGGCGGCGTAACTTAACTTTCAGCAGTTAAGTTACACTGACTTAAAGTTTTTACCTAAGTGCCTGATCCACAAAGCACTTACGTAAAAATTTCAAGCCGTGTAAGTTAAGTGCCGCCGTCGTAAGGCGTTCCTCCTCTCCGGGGGGCGTTTACAATTTAAATGAGGCGCGCTCCCGCGCCGGCCGTACTGCGCATGCGTGTGACGTCATTTTCCCGACGTGCATCGCGCGAACGTAATTGACGCCGGGCGGCTTTGTGGATTGCGACGGGACACTAAAGTTGCGACGGGTGAAAAAAAGACGCGCCGGGAAAACAAATAATTTTAAAAAAAAATTACAGCGTCGCTCAGCATGCATTCCTGAGAGGGAGAACTCCATGCCAATTTTCAACGAAAAAACCGGCATGGGTTCCCCCCCCCAGGAGCATACCAGGCCCTTAGGTCTGTTATGGGTTGTAAGGAGACCCCCCTCCGCCGAAAAATCGACGTAGGGGGTCCCCCTACAATCCATACCAGACCCGTATCCAAAGCACGCTACCCGGCCGGTCAGGAATGGGAGTGGGGACGAGCGAGCGTCCGCCCCCCTCCTGAGCCGTGCCAGGCCGCATGCCCTCAACATGGGGGGGTTGGGTGCTCTGGGGCAGGGGGGCGCACTGCGGGCCCCCCCACCCCAGAGCACCCTGTCCCCATGTTGATGAGGACAGGACCTCTTCCCGACAACCCTTGCCGTTGGTTGTCGGGGTATGCGGGCGGGGGCTTATCGGAATCTGGGAGTCCCCTTTAATAAGGGGGCCCCCAGATACCGGCCCCCCACCCTAAGTGAATGGATATGGGGTACATCGTACCCCTATCCATTCACCTGTAGGCAAAAAGTAAAAGTTAATAAACACACAACACAAGGGTTTTTAAAATAATTTATTATTCTGCTCCGGATGCCCCCCCTGTCTTCGTTATTAGCTCAATTACCAGGGGGGGCTTCTTCTTCCACTCTCCGGGGGTCTTCTCCGCTCTCCGGGGGGGGTTTCTTCTTCCGCTCTCCGGGGGGGGCTTCTCCGGACTCCGGGGGGCTTCTTCCATCTTCTCCCCTCTTCCGCTGTTGACTCGGCGAACCCCGGTTCTTCTGCAGCTCTCCGGTGCCTTCTTCTTCAGCGCTGGCTGCCTGCTATGTTTGTGTGTTAGCTCGATTTCAAACAGGCAGCCGGCGCGGTCTTCTGTGACGTCATCTTCTCTTCTGTTCTTCTCCCCTCTTCCGATGTTGACTCGTCGCCTGTTGTCGCTGTAATGATGGAAGCGCGCCTTGCATCACATTTATATAGGCATCACCGTCCCATCATGCTCCGGTAGGTACCCACGTGGTGGGTGCACGTGGGTAGGCACCCACCACGTGGGTACCTGCCGGAGCATGATGGGACGGTGATGCCTATATAAATGTGATGCAAGGCGCGCTTCCATCATTACAGCGACAACAGGCGACGAGTCAACATCGGAAGAGGGGAGAAGAACAGAAGAGAAGATGACGTCACAGAAGACCGCGCCGGCTGCCTGTTTGAAATCGAGCTAACACACAAACATAGCAGGCAGCCAGCGCTGAAGAAGAAGGCACCGGAGAGCTGCAGAAGAACCGGGGTTCGCCGAGTCAACAGCGGAAGAGGGGAGAAGATGGAAGAAGCCCCCCGGAGTCCGGAGAAGCCCCCCTCCGGAGAGCGGAAGAAGAAACCCCCCCCCGGAGAGCGGAGAAGACCCCCGGAGAGTGGAAGAAGAAGCCCCCCCTGGTAATTGAGCTAATAACGAAGACAGGGGGGGCATCCGGAGCAGAATAATAAATTATTTTAAAAACCCTTGTGTTGTGTGTTTATTAACTTTTACTTTTTGCCTACAGGTGAATGGATAGGGGTACGATGTACCCCATATCCATTCACTTAGGGTGGGGGGCCGGTATCTGGGGGCCCCCTTATTAAAGGGGACTCCCAGATTCCGATAAGCCCCCGCCCGCATACCCCGACAACCAACGGCAAGGGTTGTCGGGAAGAGGTCCTGTCCTCATCAACATGGGGACAGGGTGCTCTGAGGTGGGGGGGCCCGCAGTGCGCCCCCCTGCCCCAGAGCACCCAACCCCCCCATGTTGAGGGCATGCGGCCTGGCACGGCTCAGGAGGGGGGGGGACGCTCGCTCGTCCCCACTCCCATTCCTGACCGGCCGGGTAGCGTGCTTTGGATACGGGTCTGGTATGGATTGTAGGGGGACCCCTACGTCGATTTTTCGGCGGAGGGGGGGTCTCCTTACAACCCATAACAGACCTAAGGGCCTGGTATGCTCCTGGGGGGGAACCCATGCCGGTTTGGAATTTACAAATTGCCGTGGAGTTCTCCCTCGGGAATGCATACCAAATGCTGTCGCTTGAATGGGCCTTTACAAGGTGTGACTAACTTTACACTTTGTAAAAGCAGCCCTAGTTTTACACCAGGCAAACTAACACTTACGGCGAAAAAACTAGGCACAAAAGCTTTGAGGATCGCCCTAAGTGCTAATTTGCATACTAGAAGAGGCATTTCGACTCGAAATGCCCCCAGTGGCGGATGCGGTACTGCATCCTAAGATCCGGCAGTGTAAGTCCCTTACAGATGTCGGATCTTCTGCCTAACTTAGGAAAACTGCTTCTGAGGATCAGTTCCAAAGTTAGAACCAGAGATACGACGGCTTACGCCGGAGTATCTCTTTTGTGGATATGGCCCAAAAGCTTTGAGGATCGCCCTAAGTGCTAATTTGCATACTAGAAGAGGCATTTCGACTCGAAATGCCCCCAGTGGCGGATGCGGTACTGCATCCTAAGATCCGGCAGTGTAAGTCCCTTACAGATGTCGGATCTTCTGCCTAACTTAGGAAAACTGCTTCTGAGGATCAGTTCCAAAGTTAGAACCAGAGATATGACGGCTTACGCCGGAGTATCTCTTTTGTGGATATGGCCCAAAAGCTTTGAGGATCGCCCTAAGTGCTAATTTGCATACTAGAAGAGGCATTTCGACTCGAAATGCCCCCAGTGGCGGATGCGGTACTGCATCCTAAGATCCGGCAGTGTAAGTCCCTTACAGATGTCGGATCTTCTGCCTAACTTAGGAAAACTGCTTCTGAGGATCAGTTCCAAAGTTAGAACCAGAGATACGACGGCTTACGCCGGAGTATCTCTTTTGTGGATATGGCCCAAGGTGTTTCCAGGTGGAGGGGCTGTCAGACATAGTCTAGTAGACATGTGCAATTTGTTTAGTTCCGAATTCGTTTCTTGACAAAATTCAACAAATTCGTTCATTTGAAAATGAATACCGCATTTAATTGAATGGAACGTAACATTTTAATAAAAATAAATAATAAAAAAAAACTATGTTTAACTACACCAGGCCAGGTTGAGTGTGATCTGCAGATTTTACTTAGGAAACCTTTATCCATGTGTTGTATTTTGGACTATATTGGACTTGTGGAAACTTTTAGCAAAGTTTTTTTTTAATCAAAACCACAACAGTTTTAAACTATGTGGCAATTTACTCTTTTCTTTATATAAACATCTATGAGATAGAGAGTGAAAAACCACGGTATCCAATGGATGGATCCTTTTCGATGTGTGAATTAATGCTAGACTAGACTCCTATAATGTGGAGTCTAGATAAACCTGGTAAGAGCTCATCTTGTATATCACGGTGAAAGGTGCACTTGAGTGTGTGGTCGTTCACCATCCTTTGGACACAATTTCATCAATCATGTCCAAAGGATGATGAACGACCACACACTCAAGTGCACCTTTCATATTTTTCTATGTATATTTTTATGAACTGAATATTGTCATTTATATTTGTGATGAGTAAGCATGTCTGTGTGAAATGCATCTACTGAGCACCTTTTTTGGATTGATGTTTGTACAGTAATGTTTGCTTGATTTTATGGACTTTCAATAAATTGTTTTGATTTTACTTCTGGATGTGCTGCCATTCTTCTTTGTTTCCATTGGATTTCCCTGGCTGCAGACCAGGTAGGTACCCGGATCTCTTCAGCAGTTCATCAGATCCTCACATGTTCCTGGTGTGTTCCCAGCTCTTTCTCTCATGTCCTTTATATTTGTTTCACTTTACTATCACTCACATAGCGCAGCAATTTTTGGATTATAATGTAAACAAACACCAGGTGCTGTAAGCTTTTATAAACCCAGCAAAATCCAGCTTCAGTGTCTCTGTTCTGATCTTTGACAGTGACTTACTTCACAATACCTTTAGCTTCAGAGGTCATTGAGTTTTTTTTTTTTTTATTTATTTAAAAAAAAAAGGCTTATACTTAAACTATTTGTTAAGAATGTGCAGTACTACATAGTAATATAGTCTTGAAACTGGTGCACTTTTAATAAGCTAAAAAAAAGATATATTTTTTTTTTGATACAGTGAACATGCAGCATAGCTTTACAAAGTATTTAGAAACATATTTAAAGCAATTACAGCTCTTATACAACCTGAAACAAATGAAACTGAAATATATTATACGCCTAAAGTCTTTAGCTGTTGAAGCCATGTCATGTGTTGTTCCAAACAACGTTTACCTCCTCTTTGATTGTATTATCTGAAATCATTAGGATCTAGTAAACCTGGATCAAGAGCAGAGAAAACCTTGTTTAACCTGGCAATTGGTCACCAAGGCTTCCTTTTACTCTGGATTCAAACTTCAACAATTAAATAATTCCACCAATGTGTCCAGCTAGATACACTCAAGTCATCAATCATACTGAACCTCTGTGCCTGCAATACCTGACACCACCATAAGGTAATTAAATGCTATAGTGGTATATTGTGTATTTATTTTAGACATTTATGTAGGTCTGGAGTTATTTTTTTTTTTTTTATAGGATAGTGAGGGATTAGAATCCTGTCAAGTTTTTATTGCTGTCGGTGTTCTTCTGGGTAGATTCACCCTACCTGATAACAGACATACAAAACTATGGGAAATCTAAAATTTTAAACTTGTCACTAGTGACTCCGGGACTAGAAGTTCGGAAAATCCAACATTTGGAGTTGTCACTGGAAAAGGAATAGAGGTGAAATCCTACAATACAGGAACTTATTCAGGTGACAACCAGCTAAAAAGTGAGTTACCTTCATTGTGAAGGCATTATTTTCTCACTTCCTGATGCATCTTTGTGACAGAAATTAAAGGGCAATCTTTTCAATGTACAACAGACAGAAAACATTAGACCATTCTTTTAACCCTTGCACTATCCAAAAAATGTAAAAAAAGGTTTGGCTATACATACAGTTTAATGACTGTAACTATACTTATACTAATACATAACTGTAATATAGCAATGCCAACCACCAAGCCTTTTGTACTGAATTATTATTCATCTTTTCTTGATTGTCCTATATTTGTGAGAAAAACAGAATAGACAATTTAGTTTATAGGCTTAACCTGGTAGACGAAATAAGCTGTAATAAAATACAAGTTTGCTTTTGGGTTTAATACCACTTTAAGCACTTGACGGAAGGACGGTGCTGCTCTCGTTCTGGGTGGACGTCTAATGACGGCCCACCTGAATGGCCACTCCCACGCACCTGCGCCGTGCTGCTAGGACACAGCGCGACGCGGCTCTTTAATCATGTGATCAGCTGTATCCAATCACAGCCCGTCACATGTAAACAAGGAAGTGTCGATGTCCGCCAGTGTCCCGCGATCGTGTCACGGAGCGGCAGAATGGGGAGATGTTTGTGTAAACAAGGCATTTCCCTGTTCTGCCTAGTGACAGGACAGCAATCTACTGCTCCCTGTCATCGGGAGCAGTGATCACTGTCATGTCACTGGTAGCCCAGCCCCCTCACAGTTAGAATCACTCTCTAGTACACACTTAACCCCTTCCTCGCCCCCTTGTGGTTAACCACTTTCCTGCCAGTGTCATTTACATAGTAATCAGTAGGAGTGCAATGGATCAAAAAACTCACGGATCGGATCGATCCTCGGATCAAAGTCACGGATCGGATCATTTTTCGGATCAGCAAAAAAAAAAAAACTAATCTTGTTACACCCACCTGAGTTTTAGATTTCACAGTTATTTTAAACACAAAACTGAGCTTATATGCTTAAATACAGTTAGCTAGATTCAGGTACATTAGCTTAACTTTGCGGCAGCGTAGCTTAAGGCATCTAAGCTACGCCGCCGTAAGTTAGCTAGGCAAGTACATGATTCACAATGTACTTACCTGCTAAGTTACGGCGGCGTAGCCTAAATCGGCGGGTGTAAGGGCGCCTAATTCAAATGTGTGTTAGGGGGGCGTGTTGTATGCTAATTGTGCTTGACCTTACGTTTTTCGCGTTTTTTGGTAACAATTCCCAGTGTGCATTGCGGCTAAGTAGAACCACTGCACAGCCTTCATTTCCCTATATGGCGTGTGGGAGGTGGTTAAGCAGTTACAGAACCAATTTTTATCTTTTTTTTTTTTTTCTATTTAGGATATACGTTTTACAATAATAATTCAAAGATTTCTTTTTTTTTGGAATAAACATTTCACATAAATGAAAAATAAGCTATGCATTCTAAGCACCCCTGTGATTATTAAATGGTATGTCTCAACCCTCTAACTGCCCCTTTTGCTTGACAGCTTGGTCTGACAAATGAATCTGAAAAATAACAGACTTACTGGCAATATCACCAGGTGAAAAAGCCTAAAGAAAACTAATGTAGCCACTACATAAAAAAATAGTAATCTGATATATAAAAATGTTTGTCTTTGGTTTTAGTACCACTTAAGCCCTATGCAGCCCCACTGCAAGAGGATTTTTAGGTTTGCTCTAGGTTACTTTTATGTGCACGTTATTCCACTGCATAGCTTGGTTTTATCTGCAAACACTGAAATGGTACTTTTACCAGTTAAGGACCGCCGCCTGACTATTTACGTCGGCAGAACGGCACGGCTGGGCACATGGACATACAGGTACGTCCCCTTTAAGATGCCCAGCCGTGGGTCGCGAGCGAACCGCTGGCGGCGCGCTCGGGTCCCGGTCCTGTCCTCCGTGACCGTGCCCACAGGACCCGATCGCCGCCGGTATCCTGCGATCGGGTCACAGAGAGGAAGAACGGGGAGAGGTGAGTGTAAACAAACCTTCCCCGTTCTTCCTAGTGTGGCTGTCAGTGATCGTCTGTTCCCTGTGTTAGGGAACGACAATCAGTGATGTCACACGCACAGCCACACCCCCCACAGTAAGAACACTCCCTTAGTAAACACTTAGCCCCTACAGCGCCCCCTCCTGGTTAACCCCTTCACTGCCAGTGGCATTTTCACAGTAAGCAGTGCATTTTTATAGCACTTTTCGCTGTGAAAATGACAATAGTCCCAAAAATGCTGATCGCCGCCATTAGTAGTAAAAAAAAAATATTAATAAAAATGCCATAAAATTATCCCCTATTCTATTTTGTAAACGCTATAAATTTTGCGCAAACCAATC
Organism: Rana temporaria; assembly: GCF_905171775.1. Lineage (NCBI taxonomy): Eukaryota > Metazoa > Chordata > Amphibia > Anura > Ranidae > Rana > Rana temporaria. Next base: position 124,680,272 of record NC_053490.1, on the reverse strand, counting down.
TATAAACGCTTATTGCGATTTTTTTTTTTATTACCAAAAATATGTTGAAGAATATATATAGTTTAATTTAAAAAAATAAAAATTTGTATTTTTTATTATTATTATTTATTATGTCAAAAAGTAAAAAATATTGCTTTTTTTTTAAATTGTCGCTCTATTTTTGTTTATAGAGCAAAAAATAAAAACCGCAGAGGCGATAAAATACCACCAAAAGAAAGCTCTATTTGTGGGAAACCTGGCTGGGACTATATTTTCAAAAGCGGAACTTACTGTCCTATCTAAGGGCATGAAGTTTGCGCCTGCAAAAAATATTAATAAATTTGATTTATTTATTGATGTTGAGAAGTACGTAAGGAAACTCAACATCAAAAAACATTTTTCCCAACAAGTTATCTCTACACCCCAAACGTCCACCAATCAATATCAGCACACCAATTTAAAAAACAACTCCACCTTTAACCCAAAAAAGGGTACCCACCATCATGTGGAGGTTTTTAAAAATATGGTACAAGATGAACTGTACAAATTAGAAGTAAAAGGTCAAAACAATAACAATAATTCCATTAAGGAGGGTATCAAGTTACTGGAGTCTAATAAAAATATAGTGGTTCGCCCAGCGGACAAAGGTGGAGGAGTGGTTGTCCTCACTAGGGAGCAATATTATGGCGAAATCCAGCGATTGCTTAGTGATACTGAAACCTATCACCATTTATCTGGTGATCCACTTGTAAAATTGAAATTAGAATTGTCCGGTTGGGTTAATGATGGGACCACACGTGCTATTTTGTCCAACAAAGAGGCCCTTTATCTCATTCCTAAGGCACCAGTTACTCCAGTACTGTACATTTTGCCAAAAGTTCACAAAAGTAGGACCAACCCCCCTGGCCGACCCATAATTAGTGGGATTGGCTCCCTTTATTCGCGTGTTGGGGAGTACATTGATATCTTCCTGCAGCCGTTGGTGATACAGGGTAGATCCTATCTGAAAGATAGTAGAGAGCTCCTACAACTTTTATCCCCTATTACAGTCTCGGAAGAAACATGGCTTGCTACTATTGATGTTGAGTCGTTATATACTAACATCAGACAGAGTGACGCCATTTTGGCAGTCACAGAGGCTCTAACAGAGAAATCTACACTGCCTCTAGCCCAAATCCATTTTTTGATGGAGGGGTTACGTCAGGCCATGGGGAATAATTATTTTTGGGCACAAGGTAGCTACTATAAGCAAATAAAGGGGGTAGCTATGGGGGCTCGTTATGCCCCTAGTGTAGCGAATTTGGTTCTCAATAAATGGGAGGAGGAAACCATTTTTAGAGACAATGACCAATCTATGTTACTCTATAAGAGATACATAGACGACATTGTAATATTATGGGAAGGGTCTAAATTAACACTGGAACATTTTTTGGCTAAAATGAACATCAACGTATATGGTCTCAGTTTCACTGCCGAGTGCAGCCAGACCTCCATTAATTACTTGGACCTAACTATAACTAAAAATGGCAACCAATTGACCACGAAAACTTTCTTTAAGTCCACGGACCGGAATGGCTTTGTCCCTTTGAGTAGTTGCCATCACCCCAAGTGGTTGGGGGCGATACCAAAGGGGCAATTCATGCGACATCGACGCAATTGTGATCAAATTGCAGATTTTAAAGACCAATCAGATCTGTTGACGGATAGATTTGTGGAAAAGGGCTACTCACCATCTGTTTTATCTAATATTAAAAAAGAAGTGCTTGATATGGACAGGGAATCCTTATTGATACCAAGAGAGAAATTGTTACGGCATGATGAGGTAGCCTTTCTCTCAGGATTTCACCAACAATATAGGAGTGTTGAGAAAATTTTTAAAAAGTTTTGGCCGATTCTATTAAAAGATGGGGATTTGGCCAAAATTTTACCGCCCAAACCTTCTTTTATTTATAGAAGGGCACCAGGGTTGCGAAATAAGATCGCAGCAAATGTACCAGATCCTCCAGAAAGACCTTTGACATTCCTGGATGGGTCAGGGTTTCACTATTGCACCCGCTGCAGGTCATGCAAAACCACATATAGACAGGGGAAAAAGAGATTAACCTTTAAATCAAATGTAACAAATAAAGAATTCACCATAGAACCACTAATTACATGTCACTCCAGGTATGTCACATATGTCCTGGAGTGCCCTTGTAAAATGCAATATGTGGGTCGCACCACAAGGGAACTCAAGGTGCGCATAAATGAACATGTGGCCAATATCCTTAAAGGGTACCCAAACCATAGTGTGTCCAGGCACTTTGATGAGTGCCACAATAGAGACCCACGAAAAATGACTTTTTATGGTATTGACAGGATATCTAGCCACTGGCGGGGTACAGATATGACCAAGAAGGTTTCCCAGAATGAGACCCAGTGGCTGCATCGATTGCGCACGATGCGCCCATTGGGTTTAAATATCGAGTTAGACCTAAACTGTTTTTTAACCAATGAATAGAGTCTTTTCTGATTAATGGACTTTATTCTACTTATTTTTACTTTACTATCTTATCCTTTAATAAAATTAGAATTTGTAATTACACCCTCTGGTTAGGCCATAAGGTTAATTTTAAAATATTTTTAAATGTTTTATATATGGATATATTTTAATATTTTTATATTTTTTATTAAGTTTGTAACTTGATTGGATTAGATTGACATTTATCCCTTTTATACGTGTTATGGATTTATTATGGGATAGACACATTGTCAATTGGACATAGCTGATTATTAATATATGTGCATGTATTATTAATATACGTGCATATCCTGCACCCTTGGGTTTTTATAGTATATTTTTAGTATATGTTTAATGGCTATCCCTTTTGATAAATCATGTCAATTTTATTCTATGCATCGCTTGATCGCGACAATTATTGTTATTATTGTTTGTATTAGTTTCTGTTTATATCTAGTGTGCTGGCATATACGCATTGATCAGTATAATGTCCAGGTTTGCTTGATCCGGGACTGAGTGTTGCCGCCCCTCTGATCCCCTCCCACTTTAGTTGATTGATGGGCCTTTAAGACAGACCCTGAGCGCGACGCTGTATGCTTCCTGACGACGTGACATCATCACGAAACGTACGTCGAGGCTTACAGGTCACGCTCGACCCACCTACTTCCTGGTCCTGCTGGTTCTCCAACCTTGGAGGGTGGAACGCACGCCAACCACGCGATTGCGGCTCTGCATGTTTTATGCCGGTGACAGGACTCCATCTCATCTCCCCATAATACCCACGCCTTCAACCTCAGTGCCGGGGCTAGGCACCCCATCAAGTAAGAGGCCATTTGGCGTTTGTTCTTCTGTTTTATACAATAAAAAACAATATTATTCTATGGCGATTTTTCCATCTCTTGTTTTAATACCTCATGTGGCGTGGAGTGTTGTGCTATCAAGACTGTGAGACTGAGGGATCTAAGCCTGGGAAATTATCTCCAATCTGCCTAATTGACCTCTTTTTAGTTAAAGTGGTCCATTATTTGCGGTAAGGTGCCATCCATGAGCACTTTTGGTGGTCTTTTTATATCTTGGTGAAGGTGGAAGATCTTCTGTCTATATTATTGAAGATTCATCATTTATACATATATGGACTCTATTTTATTTCTATTTATTTCTTGGCACATTTCTCACTTTATATTGTGCAATATTATTTATTGATTGTTTTTAACAATTATTGTGGTTAATTTTTGTTATATATGGTCACTATTATTGATTTATACAATTTTTACCTCATATTCACTCATTTATATTTAGGTATTTATGCATACTAATTTTTAGTGTTCACACACTATTACCTAGCGCCTCTATATTTCACTCCACTGTTTAAAATTGCATTTATGTAATTTCACAGAGAGCAGCTTGGTTATATATTTACTTTTTTAATTTTTCACTTTATTTAATTCTTATTGGCGCGAGATCTTATTCCCATACACAGAAATGTATGAATTTTTTTTGTTTACTTTGTCTTGACATACAATTCAAAAAGGCGTTTGGTCCTCCCCTAGCAAAAATTAAAAGTCACATACTGTAGCTGCTGACTAATATTAAGGACACTTACTTGTCCTGAAATCCAGGGATGTCGGCACCCCAACAAATCTTTCCATTGGCTCTCGGGTGCTGCCGCCGCCATTCCTAGTAAGGGTCCCCGGCAGTGAAGCTACCTACTGCACATGCCCGAATCACGCTGCACTTTCTGAATGGCCCAGCGGCGAGGGAAGGAGGAGGGCTGAACATCTAAATGGTGATAGTAAAGGTTCACGTTTAAAAAAAAAATGAAATAACAAACATGTTATACTTACCTCCACTGTGCAGTTCGTTTTGCTCAGAGTGGCCCCGATTGTCCTCTTCTGGGGTCCCATGGCGTCTCTCGCAGCTCCTACCTGCAATAGCTAACCCCCTCTGGGAAGCTCTCTCCCGAGGGGGTTACTTTGCGGGCGCGCTCCCGTGGCATACAATGGGCATCCATAGCCGCAGATTGTATGACTCTGGCCCGCCCCCTGGCAGCCACGTCATTGGATTTGATTGACAACAGTGGGAGCCAATGGCTGTGCTGCTATCAATCTATCCAATGAAGAGCCAAGAAGCCGTGGGGAAAACAACACAGGATCACGAACACGGAAGTTTGGGGCTCAGGTAAATAAAAACCAGGGCTCGGGGGGGGGGGGGGGGGGGCGGAGAGTGCCAGGTGTTGTTTCACCTTAATGCATAGGATGAAAGGTGAAAAAAACAGGAGGCTTTACAAGCCCTTTAAGGTAGGGTGACCAGACATCCCCGGTTTCAGGGGACAGTCCCCTGATTGAGGACACTGTCCCCAGACCAAGTCTGTCCCTGGTTTTGTCCCCAGATTGGATTTGAACAGGGGCTGGGGCAATTTCAAAGACAGTCAGTGCAGAACAAAAAAAATAAATCTGAATTACACACCCCTGCACCGCCGCGCCTACTAGCTTAGGGGGGTTATCTGTTATCCATTATCTGTGTCCCTTTCTGATGATCATGTGCTGGTCAGAGCAAAGGGAATATTTCTTCAGCTTTGCTCGCATGTTCTTCTGCCTTGGCTCAAATTCTCCTTGTCTTCCCTGGCGGAGTGATCTTCCTCCGCTCCCCACCCAGTAGTAGCCGGGGCCCGAAGAGTAGGACTTGAGAGGCTGTGAGGCGGGAGGCGATTGTTGCCATTACTAGTAAAAAAAAAAAATATGTTCCCGGATTTAATTTTAAAAATCTGGTCACCTTACTTTAAGGTAGAAAGAAATTTAAGTTTTGTGTACTGTATGCTAGCCCAGTAGCTTCTGTTCCAAGGTCTCATTGAAAGGAAAGCTGTTTGCTGAATAAACACAGACAGTATCCACTTCAGCACTGAGCAAACGTGACCTTTGCCTGACAGACAGTATTGATTAGCTCTTGGGACTTTGACAATGGAAAATTAGGCAGCCTGTACACCACTGTGAATGTAAAAAGATCTGAAATTGTATTAAATGAAGCAGAAGAAAAGGTACTGTAGTAACCAGAAACCAGCTTTGCCTTATGTGGCAGCACTGAAATCTTAAAAGCCAACCTATGATTGGCTGTTGTTGGTTTGAATGCTCATTGAGCAGTTTTAGACAATCAAATAACATAGACATGAATATGAAATATCATAACAATTTGTGGAAATTCTGACATTTGACAAATAATGGAACAACCACTCTAAATGCATAGTGCAGCTTTAACTACCCTGCTAAAAAAAAAAAAAAAAACACAATTTATGGTGGCTGCTGTAGATGTGCCTACCTTACCAGGATTCATGAAAGCCAGGACCAGCATCCTGTTTCTTTTGCTGTATCTGCAATTATTAAGCAACCAGTCTAGTTGGTTAATTGGACCTGTTGTTGGTAAAGGATGGCATTGCCGCTACAGGTGGGCTTAGCATCGTACTTTGGAGGTCAGGTGGGGTTATTACAGCTGGTGCAAGTTTTGGGTACAAAAAATCAAAAAACACTGTGCAGACACTCCTGGAACCTCCCAGGCTGACATTGAGGTGCCATGAATAAACTTGTCCACAAGATTAAAAAGATACCTATGAAGAAAGGGGAATAATAAACAGGACCACTTAGAAATTGGCCCTAAGCTTGCACTCAGGCTGGTTTTCATTTACAAATGTTTTGAATGTTCACGTTTATAACGTGAACGTTTATAGAGTTTAGTTAATAAATTTAAAGCTTAAAGTGGAGGTTCACCCAAAAAATAAATTTTTAACATTACATTCAGCCGAGTTGTCCTAATGACAATCGGCTGTTTTTGTTTTTTTTCCCGTACATACCGTATTTTCACCGCCGCTTCCGGATATGTCTTCTGTCTTCTGCCCCTTGGTGCCTGTCACAGGTGGAGTCACTCTTATTAACCCCTGCAGCACTAGAAAAGATCACAGATATTAGGAGTGGCTCCACCTGTGACAGGCACTCGCCAAAAATGCTGACTATGCCTGTACTTTCCGCCCCCCCCCCCTTCTCTATTCATAGATGCCATACTATTGGTTCCCACAATAAAAAGCGCTCTAAAAATGGAGGATGGGTGGACGAATGAAAGGTCCACCTTTTTAATAAAAAAAAAATCTTTAAACTTAAAGTGGGGGTTCATCCAAAAAAAATGTTTTAACATTACATTCAGCCGAGTTGTCCCAATGACAATCGGCTGTTTTTTTCGTATATACTTTATTTTCACCGCCGCTTCCGGATATGTCTTCTGCGGGACTGGGCGTTCCTATCTGATTGACAGGCTTCCGACCGTCGCATACTGCGCGTCACGAGTTGCCGAAAGAAGCCGAATGTCGGTGCGCAGGCGCCGTATAGAGCCACACCGACGTTCGGCTTCTTTCGGCAACTTGTGACGCGCAGTATGCGACGGTAGGAAGCCTGTCAATCGCATAGGAACGCCCAGTCCCCGCAGAAGACATACCCGGAAGCGGCGGTGAAAATACAGTATATACGAAAAAAAAAAAAAACGGCCGATTGTCATTAGGACAACTCGGCTGAATGTAATGTTAAAACATTTTTTTTGGATGAACCCCCGCTTTAAGTTTTAAAGATTTTTTTTTTTTTTATTAATAAACACCAGGCATGGTACTTACATAAGCGATGTTGGTCCAGTGTTCTGATGTGCATGCTGTTTATGTGTTTAATTTACGGTGAAACAAAATCCATCCGAACACACAGCAAACATGAAAATATAAGTGAACCAAAAACCCAATGAATGAAAACCTGACTAATAAATCTAGATTTTCCTAGCTTGTGACGGAAAATATAAGTTATATGATGACAGGAGGCGAGTATCTTATCCCGCACGCGGGAAGACGGGGAGAAGAAGGGAGATAGAGTGTAAGATGGCAGCGGAGCCGCCGGTAGAAGGAGCGGGGGAGAAGAGGGAGAATAGAATATGGCCAAGGGGGTGTTGACCCCAGTCGAAACGGAATGTTTCGGCGTCTGTACAGAGGGAACCGGAGGTGCCGGTCTAAATGGGGAACAGCCAGCAGCGCCGAGGAGATAGAAATAGGATTAGAGGACACTAGACACACGCATAAGATATGAGCCTCCTGTCTGATATATAACTAATAAACAGAAGCCAAACTAACAACTACCGGTAATTATATTCAGTACAATATATACAAAATGGAGAACACAGAGAAGCAGGGAAAACTGGAGGTTCAGGGAGCAGATGAGAAGAAGAAACCAAAACTGGGACCAGGAATAAGAGTGATCTGGTACAAAACAGCAAGGTACAGAGCAGAAGCAAGATCAGGATCTAGGCAAACTAAATCAGGCAGCACCAAAACACTGGAGCAAGAGGCTCTAGTATGGGAGGACCTAAATATCCTCCCAGCAGCCAGCATTAGGTGGAAACTGGCTGGGAGACAATCACTGGTGGACATTGAAACTACAACCTTTCGCTCTGGGAAGCACAGTGCCACCAGCAGATGACCCAGGTCCTGACACAAAGCTACCCCCTGAGGAAGTCACGAGATACATGACATAACGTCGTAGGGATACAGAGGCTACCGCAGATCGGAAGGAGCGAAGGGAACCGTTAGACAGCGTATTTTGCTGCATTTAAACCCTACAAGCTCTTGTTTACTTTATATATTGTAAGAGTCCATTTTTATGTGTGTAACCATTAAAGGTACTATTTTATACTACACTGTTGGAGCTTCCTCTCCTCCTTGCTTTATACCCTGGGTATGGGCTGGAGTTTTCTCCCTCCCCCTCCTTCTTTTGGCTGATGTAGAGCTACCATAAGGGATAGAGGAGCCTAATAGTGAACATATCGCAGTGGCCATGACATTTACAGCAGAGAAGACTGACGATATAGGAACAAGTTGATGTGCTCTAGATCCTTTGGCAGTGAGGTGAGAGTTCTGAGAGACTGGTGGAGGGCACAGAGTATGGTTCAATACTGCAATTGAGGAAACATATCCATCAAGACCATTGACATATTGGAAGATTGACCCTGTTTGTTCCCATCATCTATTTTAAACCGAACTTTATCACACCCTGCATTCTCCTTTTGTTCATTGTTATATTGAACCATTCTTCACATTTAGCTTAATCCATTTTGGCTTTTCCATATTTTTGCACGTTTTGCAATTTTGCACGTTTTGCACCTTGCACTTTTTTGCAACTTTGGGACTATTGATCATATACTTATGTTGCATACTTTTGCTGTATATTTCTTTTTGCCGATCAGATATTGGTTTACATATTTGCACTATTTATGTTTTTATTGTAATCAGGCACAGCACTTAGTCACTTTCTTGCAGTTTGCAAGTTTTTGTATTCTTAAGCGCAAGATCACTATTTACCATTATTTATCCTTGTGTACAGTGAACACTATCAAATCTAGCAGCTTTTTAGCTCCAGCTTCTTCTAATCTCACATATACTCACCAGTAGCGCGACAGACATTTACTTAGTTGTTTACTTAGTTGGGTGAACATTCACTTTGCTAAGTGAACAGTCACTAATTCACTACCTCGAGATTGCTATCTTTACCCAGCAGTTGCTAAGAAGGTGGCAGAATGTGTTTTCTCCCCCCCTGTTGTCTAACCAAGCCATTCTCAACCAGGATTTCTTCAGAAGTTACAAGGGGTTACTTGAGCTGTGGATGATTTATCTCCCATGTGATGGTATTTGACAGGCACAGTGGCTGCATTTGATGGGCACAGTGGCTGCATTTAATGGACACAGTGGCCACATTTGATGGGTACAGTGGCTGCAATTGATGGCAGAGTGGCTGCATTTGATGTTTTTTTTCAGTATTTCTTTGTTTGCGTCCCCCCAAAAATTAAATTTTCACCACTTGCCACTGTATATAGGTACAGTGGGGATCGAAAGTTTGGGCACCCCATGTAAAAATTTGTATTAATGTGCATAACGAAGCCAAGGAAAGATGGAAAAATCTCCAAAAGGCATCAAATTACAGATTAGACATTCTTATAATATGTAAAAAAAAAGTTAGATTTTATTTCCATCATTTACACTTTCAAAATTACAGAAAAAAAAAAAATGGGTTCTGCAGAGTTAATATCTTGTACTGCCCCCTTTGGCAAGTATCACAGCTTGTAAACGCTTTTTGTAGCCAGCCAAGCGTCTTTCAATTCTTGTTTGAGGTATCCTTGCCCATTCTTCCTTACAAAAGTCTTCCAGTTCTTTGAGATTTCTGGGCTGTCTGTCACGCACTGCTCTTTTAAGGTCTATCCATAGATTTTCAATTATGTTGAGGTCAGGAGATTGTGAAGGCCATAGCAAAACCTTGATGTAATCCCCCGTGGATTTTGAGGTGTGTTTAGGATCATTATCCATTTGTAGAAGCCATCCTCTGTTTAACTTCAGCTTTTTCACAGATGGCATCAAGTTACCATCCAAAATTTGCTGAAATTGTATTGAATCCATTTTTCCTTCTACTTGTGAAATGTTCCCTGTGCAGATCGTGCAGTCAAACGTGGGTTTTGAATTGCTTTTCTCACAATCCTGCGAGCTGTTCCGTCTGATATTTTTCTTGGTCTTCCAGATCTTGCTTTAACTTCCACTGTTCCTGATGACTGTCATTTCTTAATTACATTCCGAACAGAGGATATTCACATCTGAAAACTCTTTGCTATCTTCTTATAGCCTTCTCCAGCTTTGTGAGTGTCAACTATTTTCAGTTTCAGTTTACTAGACAACTGCTTAGAAGAACCCATGGTGCTGATTGTTGGGGCAAGGTCAGATGAGTCTGGGCATTTAAAACCATTGAGATTGACATCACCTGGTCTTCCCAGACGATGATTGAGAACAATCCATGACACTGGCAGGTCTCAGCTTTGCAAAGGGGGCAGTGCATGCTATAAATTCTGCAGGGTACCCAAACTTTTGCAGACACCATTTTTTTGTTTTCTGTAATTTTGAAAGTGTAAATGATGGAAATAAAATCTAACTTTTTTTTACATATTAAAGGAATGTCTAATCTGTAATTTGATGCCTTTTGGAGATTTTCCATCTTTCCTTGGCTTTGTTATGCACATTAATACAAATTTTTACCTGAGGTGCCCAAACTTTCAATCCCCACTGTATAGTAGCTGATATGCCCACCCTGAGCTGGTCTGATAACCAGGGGGTGGGTGTCCGCAGCCAGGGTTTCTGATAGGGGGGTACCACCAGGCTTCTGTAGGAGACACAGTCCCGCCACTTTAACAGGGGGGCCCAGCCAGACAGTAGCTTCAAACTTCATATGTGATGTGGGGCGGCTAACAGGGAACAGCAGAAGGACTAATCCCAGCAGCAGCATACATGCCAAGTGTCCCAGGTACCATATCCATTACAATATACTCCCACCACACTGACCCAACTATCCTGCACCTCCCGCTGTACAATCTTAAACCACAATCCTTATTCATACACCCATCATCAATCTCACAATTTCCCTTGGCTTTGCCTCCCACGTATTATGTATAGTCCATTAGTTTGTCAACCCTTCAATCTGCAGTGCCGGATTTTCCTTGACACAGGCAAGCCTCATCTCTGCTGAGAGCTGTCATTGGTTACTAGGACCGCCAGCATGCTAGCAACCAATTATGTCATGTGTTCCCACCCCCTGAAGAGTGCTTCTCCTTTTCAGCTACTGTCTTCTGCTTGCTAACTACAGGGCCTAGTAGCAACATGCCTTGTGGTCGGCAAGTCACAGCATCTTGCCATCTTCCCTGTGGCCATCAGATCCCATCCAGCAAGCAACACACCGTTTCAGCAGGTCAGTTCCAAAATCAAATCAAAATTATTTCGGGGGAGGGGGGTGGCTGATGTGACACCATGTTTTACCGCACCAGGTGACACCAACCCTAGTTATGCCACTGGGGACCGAGCTCCACTGGTTAAGGTGAAAGTATGAGCAGTATTATGAATCTATCTATGGCCGCCGCTGCCAACCCCTATTCAGGTGCCTGGCTCCTTTACCTGCACCGGGTGCCTGAATTACAGCTGCGGAGGGTGTTTTTTAAAGCACCTGATTAGAGCCATAGGCTCTATGTGTTTAGAGCCATAGGCTCTAATAGGCATCAAAAAAGGTAAACAGCGAGCGCCATGCTTGGCGCTTGCAGTTCACCCAGCTGTATTAGGAAAGCGAATGACTATTCGATTTCCTAACACTGAACCGCCTCTCAGCCAATCAGGTGCTCGGGTCTTTTACCCGTCAGCTGAAACGACAGGCGTCCAGTCATAGCAGAAGACGGGAAGAGAGGACAGGAGAAGACATCAAGGAGCATGAAGGACACCGCCCGCCGCTGTCACCCCTGCCCCACCGAGACAGGGTAAGTGCCGGGCAGATAGTGGGCAGGCAGGGGGTCACACTGGCAGCATTTGATAGGCACAGTGGCAGCATTTGATGGCATAATGGGAGCATTTGATGGGGCACAGTGGGAGCATTTGATGGGCACAGTGGGAATATTTGATGGCACAGTGGAAGCATTTGATGGGCACAGTGGCAGCGTTTGGGCACAGTGGCAGCGTTTGATGGGCACAGTGGCTGCGTTTGATGGACACAGTGGCGGTAACTGATGGGCACAGTGGCTTCATTTGATGGCACAGTGGCTTCATTTGATGGCGCAGTGGCTGCGTTTTAAGAGCACAGTGGCAACAATTGATGGGCACAGTGGCGGCAATTGATGGGCACAGTGGCTGCGTTTGATGGCACCGTGGCTGCGTTTGATGGCACCGTGGCTGCGTTTGATGGCACCGTGGCTGCGTTTGATGGCACCATGGCTGCGTTTGATGAGCACAGTGGTGGAAATTGATGGTGAAGCTGCAATTGATGGGGGGTTTTTCAGAATTTTTCAGTTTGTTTTTGCCCCCCAAAAATTTTGTATGGGTACAATGTTGCACAACCGCACAATTGTCAGTTAAAGCGACGCAGTGCCGTGTCATTGAGCAGACAAATCTTCCAGGGCTGAAGTGGTTAACCACTTAGCCACCGCACGCAGAAAAATAACGGCGGCAGGGTGGTTCCTTAACTCTGGGAGGACGTTATATAATGTCCTCCCAGAATCGCGCTCCCGCACGCCCCCTGGGGCGCGCACACGGGAGTGTCCGTGACCGGGCGCATCACATATCATGGTAAATTGCCACTGGTAGCACCACGTGAACGCTCTGTTCATTGACGGAACGATCACTTGAAAACAAACCGGCGTCATGTGATCCTTGTAATAGGAATAGAAGTGATCAAAAAAATTATAAAATATAGTAAAATGAACAATAAAAAATAAAACATTTTTTTAAAGTGCCCCTGTCACCGGTAGCTCGCATGCAGAAGCGAATGCATACGTAAGTCCCGCCCACATATGAAAATTATGTTCGAGGTATCGATGTGAACGTTAGAGCGAGAGCAATAATTTTGGCCCTAGACCTGCTCTGTAGCTAAAAACATATAACCAGTAAAAAAAATTAAAGCGTCGCCTATGGGGATTTTTAAGTAGCGAAGTTGTGCGCCATTCCACGAACGTGGGCAATTTTGAAGGGTGACATGTTGGGTATCTGTTTACTTGGCGTAACTTTATCTTTCACATTATGCAAAAACATTGGGCTAACTTTACTGTTTTTTTTTAAACCACAAAAAAAAAATGCGTTCGAAAAATTGCTGCGCAAATACTGTGCAAGATAAAAAGTTGCAACGACCGCCATTGTATTCTCTAGGGTCTCTGCTAAAAAACATATATAATGTTTTGGGGTTCTATGTAATTTTCTAGCAAATATATGATGATTTTTACATGTAGGAGAGAAATGTCAGAATTGGCCTGGGTGCTCCAGAACGCCTGAAGGTGTTCCCTGCATGTTGGGCCTCTGTTTGTGGCCACGCTGTGTAAAAGTCTCACACATGTGGTATCGCCATACTCAGGAGTAATAGCAGAATGTGTTTTGGGGTGTAATTTGTGGTATGCATATGCTGTGTGTGAGAAATAACCTGCTAATTTGACAATTTTGTGAGATAAAAAAAAAGAAAAAAATATCTAGATTTTTGCAAACTCACAATGCCTCTTTCTAAATACCTTGGAATGTCTTCTTTCCAAAAAGGGGTAATTTGGGGGGGTATTTATACTTTTCTGGCATGTTAGGGTCTCAAGAAATGAGATAGGCCGTCAGTACTTCAGATGTGATCAATTTTCAGATATTGGCACCATAGCTTGTGGACTCTATAACTTTCACAAAGACCAAATAATATACACCAATTTGTACTTATTTTTACCAAAGATATGTAGCAGTATACATTTTGGCCAAAATTTATGAAGGAAAATTACTACTTTGTTAAGTTTTATGACAGAAACAAAGAATTTTTTTTTTTAAATTATAGCACAAAAAATAAAAAACACAGAAGTGATCAAACACCACCAAAAGAAAACTCTATTTGTATGAAAAAAAAAAGGACGAAAATTTCATATGGGTACAGTGTTGCATGACTAGTGAGTAATTGTCATTCAAAATGTGAGAGCACCGAAAGCTGAAAATTAGTCTGGTTATTAAGGGGGTTTAAGTGCCCAGTGGTCAAGTGGTTAATAGGAGAAGACCAGTGTGTTTTTCTTTGCCCTGGCAAGGAAACAGGAAAACAAATGATGGAAGCCAGACAATCACTAAGGTCATTATTATGACCATTACATAATCAAGTCATAATTAAAAAACAAGTAAATAATTTAGATTTTTAAAGTAAATGTAGGACTTAAAAAAAAAAGGGCTCTACATGTGATTCTGATACAACTACTGCATTGAAATAGATGTAAATTCTAATTGGATAACACTAAACACACACTAAAATACATTTTTTTTTGTAGAAAATACTTTTCCCATTTTTAGTTATCATTTCTACATCACAGCACTTGGAATAGGTTTGGGTTTGCTGCTGCCATGGGTTCAAGGTGAATGCTCATGGTTCCAGGGATTTATGTGCAGGTTAGTTCAGGGGAATTTTTAAAATTCAAATGTTCTGCATTGTCTTCGAATTATGTCTAACAGGCTAAGCAGGGCCAGTAAGGGAGCTTTTGTTTAAGCCAGCCACCTCACTATAAATGGTGGAGTGGTGGCAGAGCCAGCATAGTGTCAGTGAATTGGAAGTTTATTGTAGGGAAAGGATAGGGGAAGCTTTCAAACTGCAAAGGGAGAGATTAGTAATATGAATTAATATAAAAATACTGCGCTATACACATAAATAAACCATAGAAGCCAGCATTACAATCTTAACGAAAAGTGTATGAAAGAATAAAGTGAAAACAGTGCAGCTCTAAAATCAAATGTTAAGTATTGAATTATCAACATACTGTGATATACAAAATAAATTATGGTTAACATATACAGAAAACTCGACACCATCATCTGATTGATAGGCATGAGCCCAACAGGCAAAACATTTGCATGAACCAGCAAACCCTGTTAAAGTCTATGGGACACGAACATGAAAAATCAAAAGTGCTAATTTTAAAGACTTATATGTAAGTTATTGCCATAACAAGTGTTTGTGGACCTGGGTCCTGCCCCAAGGGACATGTATCAATCCAAAACAAGTTTTAAAGCGGCTGTTTTTAGAGGAACAGGGATTTTAATAATGCTTAAAGTGAAACAATAACAATGAATTATTCCTTTATATATCGTGCCTGGGGGGTCCCCTTAGTATGCCTGTAAAGTAGTGCATTTTTAGTGCATTTTAGCGGCGGTGTAATTTAGAAAGCAAGGAAAAAAGTAATTTAAAACTGCTTGTGGCTGTAATGAATTGTCAGATACGGCAAAATATAGATACAAATCATTGAAAAAAAACAGCATGAGTTTCCCCCCCAGTCTATTACCAGGCCCTTTGGTTCTGGCATGAATATTAAGGGGAACACTGTGCCAAATAAAAAAAAATGTGTGGGGGTCCCCCCAAAATCCATACCAGGCTTTTCAGGTCTGGTATTGATATTAGGGGAACCCTGTACCAAAAAAAAAAATGGCATATGGGTCCCCCCCAAAATCCATACCAGAACCTTATCCGAGCAGGCAACCTGCATGGCCGCAGGAAAAGGGGGGGACAGAAGAGCGCCCCCCTCTTGAACCATACCGGGCCACATGCCCTCAACATAAAATTCAAAAAGGCGCAATGGCATGGAAAGGACTCATCAAACCCAACATGTTTCATCTACAAAGGCTTCAACTAAGGTAGAAATTGCACCACTTGCTATCCAGAGCTTTGATATCACATGCCTGATTGATGTTACCTTCTGGTAAGCATGTTTAATCTTCTCCTCTGGGTGGTAGATGCACACACAGAGGTGACTCCTTTAGTCCTACACTCCTGGACTCCTTCCCATTAATATTTACTAATGGATTCATGTTTTAATCACCAATGGGACTATACTACCAATGTTGATTTACAATTTGCACAGTGCACTTTATTTAGAGACACCATCAATCTGATTAGGGTTTTTTGTATATGCTAATCACATCTTATTTTGTTTATCACAGTATGTTGATATGTCAATACTCAACATTTGATTCTTAGTGCTGAACTTTTTTTAACTTTAGAGATTAGTAATCAAATAGGAAATTGAAGTCACACACCAGTGATAAAAGGTCCAGATACAACTTTACTGGGAATATTGTGAATGGACTAGAAGTCAACTGGACCTATAATGGTATTTCTTCCAATGGGATTACAGTTCTTCTCAGCAGCTGGTTTGGCAGCTTCAATTTCCATTCTTGTTACATTACACTACAAGCCAAGGAGACTGTGGAGATCCTTTGGGGTGTCGAAGGCCCCTGCCCGGGGAACCGGATTTTTGACATTAACATTTTCTACATCAACTTTACTATAGTTATATCAAGACGTTAACCTTAAATAGTCCCAAGGGTAGCTATCACACTCTATGTTTGAGGTTAATGCCCAGGTGCTCACGCACAAAGAAAACTGGTATAGAGGCACTCACAGGTCTTACAGAGGAGATAAGTCTAAACAGCAGCATTTTATAGTCTAAATGTCGACAATAAAACACTGGGTGGAGCGACGTGCTGATGTCACCACGCTTTGTGTATTCCAGAAGGACGGGCTGCTACAGAGAGTCGGCCGGCTTGTATACCAATAATGCGAACTAAAAGTGCTTTGTTGTAAGTGCAACCTTTTTTACTATCAATAAAACGTTTAAGGATTTTAAGCTATGCTGAATTTATATGTCTTTTGGGGATCTTCCATGTTCGAGTCTTTCTGAGGGCAGATTTCTGTATTTGAACATAGAGTTCCTATGGATGGATAGAGTCTCTGGCTGGGTTTTGAGCGGCAAGCGATACTGATTATCGACCCTCTGTAATAATAAGGGGTCCTTGCCAGCTGGTAAGCAAGCACTCTTTATGGTGGAGGTGTTAACTAAAGAATACACACTTTTTCAGTAAAGGATGGTGTGCATACCATTGGGGGACTTTGTTTCGTCACAATTTGGACTTTTCATTTATTTTTTTTATAAATTTATTTTCACAATTTCTTTGTTTGGACTTAGTGCAATTCTATTGTAATTTGTACTGTGTGTATCTCACAGGAGAGTTGTTGCTTTTAATTGCAATGGTGTATGGAAATAGCACAGTTTTTCCCTTGTTATAAGACAATAAAACACTGCTGTTTTGATCTACCGTATCTCCTCTGCAAGACCCATGAGTGCTCTAATACTTGTTTTGTATTTTGCAAGAAGTTAACCTTATGGGTCCAGTGCTATTATTTTGGTCACCTTTAGCTTCTGTCCTATCCAGAACAAACCTTTTTTTGCTGCAAGCCTTTTTTCAAGGGTAGGTATTTAGGAATTTTCATTTATTTGGGGTTATAGTGTGTGTTATATTTTATGTTAATAAAATCTTTTTTTTTTAAGTTAAAGTGTTTGTAAAAGCTGAAGTTTTTTTACCTTCATGCATTCTATGCATGAAGGTTACAAAAACTTCTCTGTGTAGCATCCTCCCCTAATACCTCAACCCGATCTTCCGTCTAGCGATGTGCATTGAAGCTTCAGCTCTCTGAGGACTCTCCTCTCATTGGCTAAGACAGCAGCGGGAGTCATTGTCAATCACAGCCAGTGAGCCCATGAGGAGACAGAAAGGGGGAGGGGCCAGGGCCGCTGATGAAAATCATGGGGCCTCAAACAGTCTATCTGATGGGGCCCCCTACAGCTCCACCTCTGGTCCCACCCCTGGTCCTTCCTTTAGTCCCACCCCTGACACCTACTCAGACCCCGCCTTGAAACAAAGTGCAGGTTTGTCTACAAGTGATAATTATTTTTCTCATTATTTTTCTGCCATAATGTGCCGCAGACAGTGACAGCCATGACACTAATGCCAAAATGCATGTGTTGCCTGCAGAGACAGTGCCATCCATGCTGCCAATGGCATTATGCCATTGACGGCATGGGTGGCACTGTCTGCAGCACAATATGGCATTAGCGTTATGGGTAGCACTGTCTCTGCAGCACATTACGGAACTGGCAGCATGGATGGCACTGTCTGCAGCACAATATGGCATTGGCAGCATGGGTGGCACTGTCTGCAGTACAATATGGCATTGGGGGGATGGGTGCCACTGTCTGCAGCACAATATGGCATTGACAGCATGGTTGTCACTGTCTGCAGCACATTATGGCATTGGCGGAATTAGTGGCACTGTCGCTGCAGGCAGCAAATGTGTTATGGGCAGTAACGCATGTGCTACCTGTAGACAGTGCCACCCATGCTTCCAATACAATATCGTGCTGCAGACAGTGCCACCCATGTCATGCTGCCAATGCCATATTGTGCAGGCAGCACATGCGTTACGGGCAGTAATGCATGTGCTACCTGCAGACAGTGCCACTCATGCCACCAATGCCATAATGTATAGATGCTGGCTGCTGCAGTAGTAGTAGTAGTAGTAGTAGTAGTAGATCTTGATTCCCCCCCCCCGCAAGCAAGCAAGCACACACACACCTGTGTTAGCCGGGAGCCAGGAGTCACTTCCTCCCTGATCCTGCTGCTGCCTGGACTGTCCACAAACTATTGCTGTCAGTCAGATGCCAGGTGCTTCTTTTTTCTCTTCTGCTGAAGCCGCTGCTTGTGTCTCTGCTTCTTCTCTCTGTCGAGTGAAGAACAGAGCAGAGCGCCAAGAGTGGAGGGAGAGGAATCACTCCGCGGCACCAGGGAAGGACACACTGGCTGGGACTTGAGCCAGCATTAGGAGCGGGTGCGGAAGAGAAGAGACATTCTTCCGCCCCCAAAATAGAAAAAATAGTCCCTTCTGGCTGCCACCTACACGAACGGAACATGGAAGGTAGTGTGCTATACAAAAAACATAAAAAGCAATGCAGGGGGGGGCGGGGTTCTGGATAACAATGTTTGGTCATGGCTGCAGAGGTTTTTTTTCCCCCTACATTAATTTGTTCTCTATGGAGTTTGGCCAGACCCCCCTGCTGGCCGGGCCCGGTACAACCGTGTGTGAATGGACACCCAGAGCCGCAGCTCGGTAGTGAGCCTGCTCAGGTGTCCCAATTGCAAGCTGCATGCTCTGGGGGAACTAGCCAGGAGCACCAGCGGGGGACCCTAGAAGAGGAGGATCAAGGCTGCTCTGTGCAAAAACCTTTATTTTATGACTTTGATATCACTTTAACCTGCTTGTTTTTGTTCCCTTTTCTTTCCCTTAAAAAGGTGGCCTTCAAGTTTCAGGGGCATTATTTTAGAGTTTTCATTTCTATTGTGGGTTTTCATTTTGATAAATTCTTGTTTTAAGTTTTGAAGTAAAACACCATGTTGTACCACTTTAACAAGAAGATTTGCCCTATAAACTTCATTGGGTTTAACCTGTAAGATTGGTTATGGTTACTCAAACCCTTGGGGAATTCAACCTGGGGGAATTCAACCTGGGCAATTTCAACCATCACAGTTCAGCTCAGCTCTAATGATCTTCAACAGCTTCTCCAGCCACTTCCTGTTTATATATTGTACATGTTCTCCAGTGACTTTATGGCTCTGCACTTGCTTCCTGATGATGACAGTGGCTGAAAATAGCTAAGCTACATGTGTTGGCACAGCTGCCTATAGTCTCCACTAGAGTTGCATATTACAGGCTTGAACAAGACCCTTATTGAAGATTTAGTGCTACCCTCAGAGGAGCCGCTGAATTGTTTTGTAATTTCTTTGCACACCTAAAGATGACACACCATGTTCACCCAACACTTACTGACATACCTTGAGGTTTTTCAAAGACTTTATTAGACCAATAATAGCATAAAGGAAGAGCAGATTAGCAAGTATACGTATACAAACAATACAAACAAATGTCAACCACCCCAACCTATACCTGGCCTTTACAGCAAGGAGCACATGGAAGGGCGACACATGTCAAAAACCCACAAAGAAAAATTCCAAGCGCACTTATCAGCCAGTCCGCAGCAAATTGAATTGTCCTGTCTCAGATTAAAACCAGGGGTTTAGTTTGCACACATTTGCAAATATATGCGTAAGCTGCGACACGGGCAGGCTAGATCACGTACATGTCCGTCATCCAGCCGAGAGCACAGTGCACTGCTCCGGCGTGGATTGCGACACCCAGTTTCCGGCCTCTGTAAATCCTATAGTAATGCTTTGATTGCCCCAAAACCTCACATGATACCTGGGCCAATCACCGATCACCCCCCCCCCCCAGAGTAGTACAGTGTCACTATGGGGAGACTGAACCACTCTGATGAAAGTATGTAACAATAGTAATAGTAAAAGTAAAGTAATAGTAAAAAAAAAAAAAAAATGAATACAAATAATTAGTATTTTTTTTTAACATACTATCACCAGTTAGGATCCCTGATCACCACCACACCAGTCATATAATGATGCTGTACTGCACTGGTGACTGTACGTTAAAAAATAACTGTGAAAAAAAGACAAAACTATTTTTATTTGATTGCTTTATTTTCCCCAAAATTGTGACATAAAATTTAGGGCTATTACTGATCAAAAGTTTTCTGTTCGATTAATCGTTTTTTTTTTTAATCGGTTAATCGACTAATTTCGATTAATTCTAACGCACATACAGATCCAACTACCTTTAGCTGATCTCCTTGCAGGCTGATTCCCAGTGCAGCTACCAACCACTGGAACAATGGATAGCAGGATACAAAAACACACAAAGGCAGCGCTCGATGGGAATAGCATTAAAACTTTTATAGTCTTCAAGTAGGTAACCAAATAAATATTGCACTGGAGATAAAATCGATGTAGCTACATAAACTGTAAAAATGGTGCAAGTAATACCAAACGGTACCAAAAGCAGTCATAAAAACATGTAGCCAAGTATGATACTGGTATAAAAATGTGTACAACGATACCACTGCTAAATCCAGATGAGGAGAGGTTAACATCAGTCCGTCGGCATGTAGATGTCCCATGAAGGGAACTATCACAACTCCCAGTGGATGGTTGTAGAATCCCAGGTTGATAGAGGGAAGTGATAGAGGGAAGTGTAACAGCCCTTGCGTGTGGCAGATAGTAAGGTCCCGCCGGCAAGCAGATAAGAAGGCACAAAAAAGGAGCCCTTCAGATGGACACGGCAAGCCCCGCCAATGTCCCTGACGTTACTGGATCTCCGACGGAACTCCATGAAGGCCCAGAAGCCGGCGGAGAGGCGAGTACCAATAGAAAGAATTTTAATCGATCAAAAAGATTTTGATCAATCAAAAAAATTAAAGATTAATCGATTAATTAATAGTTAATTTGCACAGCCCTAATAAAATTACAACTTCAAAAAGCTTGCCATGCCTCTTACTAAATACCCCAGACTGTCTATTTTCTAAAAAAAAAAAAGGGGGTCATTTTGGGGGTATTTGTACTATGTGTACTGTCCTGGTATTTTAAGGGGCTCAAGAAATAAGATAGGCCATCAGTACATCAGGATTGATCTATTTTTAAATATACAGTATATACCATTGTTTGTAAACGGTATAACTTTCACACAAACCAATTAGAGCCGGTTCACACTGGGGCGACTTGGGATCCGACTTGAAGTCGCCTCAAGTCGTCCCAAGTCGCGCTGTGGAGAAAAACAATGCAAGTGAATGGGAGCGGTGTTAATACACACGACTTGAGTCGCTCCGACTTCAAAAGAAGTTCCTGTACTACTTCAATCCGACTTGTAGGCGATTTGTACCCATTGATTTCAATGGAAGTCGCCTCCAAGTCTGATCCAAGTCTGATCACTGTCTTAACTGAAGCGACTTTCCAGGAAGATAACATACATTTCTCAGGCAAACCTCTCCCTCCCCCTCCCTCCCCTAGAGCTGATTGTTGTTTGATTGGCCACTGGAAAGTCTCCTGTCCTGGAGACGACTTCAAGTTGTGTTGTAAATCGCCCCAGATCGCCCTGTGGTTCATGCTCAAGTCGTGTTGGAGTCGCCTCTGAAAGTCGCGCTGGAAGTCGTGTCGTGTCGCCCTTAATGTACACTTATTGGGATTTTTGTTTTTTTACCAAAGACATGTAGCACAATACATGCCCTATATGTGCCCTAAATTTATGAAGATAGAAAGCAGAAATATATATACATTTTTTTTTCAAAATTTCCTGTCTTTTTTTTTCTCTCTTTTTATTTAGAAAAAAAAAACAGTGGTGATCAAATACCCAGAGGTATTTTATTTTCAATACCTCCAAAGGAAAGCTCTATTTGTGTGGAAAAAGTATATCAATTACAGTGTTGCATGATTGAGCTATTGCTAGTCAAAGGAGCACAGTGCTAAATAGCAAAAAAATGGTCAGGTCTTGAAGGGGGTAAAACCTTTCCGGATGTCAAGGGTTAAGTTCAAAGATAGTCATAATGGGGTTAGGAGCGCCATGTGCAGTGAAATGTATGTAATGTTTGTATCATGCGCTGAAAAAATACCAACAGTTATAGTACAAAACAGCAAACTGAGGATTAAAATTGATGCACAAGTATGAAGCTAATGGTGGCAAAGGAATGTTCATGTGTCAGTTGTCCAACCTTTTAGTTGCTATGGTGCATTGCAATACAGTTACTCTACCCAATGCGAGTTTAAGAACCAGGAAGCTTTGTCACATCACTATGGATTCCCATCATTTATATGTATGCTGCTTGTACTGTATACAATCTACAATGCCATGGCCAATTGTATTAAAGTTAAAGTTCCTTATGTAGTGCAATAACCTATAGCAGTCATTCAGAATAGTCCCACTAACTTGCAGCCAATATGAAGGTTTTCTGATCCTGGTGGTTAATAACTGATAAATAATACTGTAAACAGCCATTTGCTCAATTTATGATGGCACTTACCATGGGGTTTGGTGGTTTTTGTAGCTCCTACCATGGTAATATCCTGCCTTCTGCCTGGGGGTCTACTGATATTTACAGCCTAATACAAGGTATTTATCAATGCATTGGGCAGAACATGAAAATGGGTGGGTATTTGGCTGTAAATTGAGCAAATGCCATTTATCATGACCAAATGTTGATTTTGGTATGAGTTACCGCAATTTGTACATCACAATTGCTCCTTGAAGGGCTGTACTAAATTAGACCGTAAGTGTTAATGCATGGCCTACTGATGAAATGTAGCTGAAGCCAGGTCATGCCAACATATTGAGCAATATTGGCACACAAAGTTATAGTGTTGGTGCCATGAAAAAAGATAAGTGTTTTAGTTTATTCAAGAGAATCAAAGTAATTGCTGACTAAATAGTTGAATTGCAGTCAAGGATGTGTCCTAAACAAAAGGCAAAGCTGCTCTTGAGGTTACAAAAATATAAGTTTTGTCTTAAAGGGGTTGTAAAGGTAAAAGTTTTTTTACCTTAATGCATCCTATGCAGTGCAGCCATTGGCTGGCGCTGCTGTCAATCACAGCGGAAGACGCGGCGCGCCGGGGGGCGGGTCCGAGTGATACAGTTGGTGGCTATGGCCGCTGCTGTATCACGGGAGCGCGCTCACAAAAGCTTTCCACCATGCGAGGGAGCTCGCATGAACGTGGAAAGCTTTTGCGAGGAGGAGCAGAAGACACGGATCCGGGTCACTCTGTGCAAAACGATCTGCACAGTGGAGGTAAGTATAACATGTTTGTTATTTAAAAAAAAAAAAATTGTGACTTTAGTGTTCCTTTAAGTTAGAGTACCTGCTGGAAGTCTGAGTTGACATTCTCTGAGCAGGTATCTCGAGATACACTACTGTAAACTAATAGTTCATAACTGGACAATTACCAGGCTAGCTGTTCTATTGCTCTGGGAAACATATTGCTGCTATTACCTGCCTACTGGTGACACATCTGTTGGAGGTATCACTCATTATAAACATATGTTTATGGATATATAATTTATCCCAGTCAAAGATTATTCTGTGTTTCAAATTTACATCTTTGTAAATCCCTGACCTTTAGCATAATATACTCTGCCAATTTGAAATACACCTGCGCCAAGTGTATTGGCATGAACATACAACCCAAATTCCAAAAAAGTTGGGACACTGTGTAAAATCTACAAAAGAATGCAATGATTTCCAAATCTCATAAACTCATATTTTATTCATAATAGAAAAAGAAAACATATGAAATGTTTACAACAGACCATTTTAGGAAAATAAAAAAAAAGGTAATTTTGAAATTGATGGCAG
The DNA here is from genome assembly GCF_905171775.1 of Rana temporaria. Classification (NCBI taxonomy): domain Eukaryota; kingdom Metazoa; phylum Chordata; class Amphibia; order Anura; family Ranidae; genus Rana; species Rana temporaria. The sequence continues at coordinate 124,656,136 of NC_053490.1, read as the reverse complement.
CAATAGGTCTCAAAAAAATTGGGACAGGGCCATGGTTATCCCAACTCCCGCACGCATATTTACGTCGACACAATGGCACTCCTGGGCAGAAGGACGTATATATATGTCCTCTTTAAGGAAGTGCCATTGTGGATGCGTGTGTGCCCGCCGCTTGCTTGGGGACCCGACCGCAGGACTCGATCGCTGTGGGGATACCCACGATCGTCTCATGGAGAGACAGAGCGGGGAGATGCTAATGTAAACACGCATCTCCACGCTCTGCCTAGTGACAATGACAGTGATGATCATGGCTTCCTGTAATCGGAAGCGGTGATGACTGTCTTGTCACACGTAGCCCATCCCCCCTACAGTAAAACACTCACTAGGGCACACTTAACCCCTACAGTGCCACCTAGTGGTTAACCCCTTCACTGCCAGTGTAATTTTCACAGTAATCAGTTAATTTTTTTACCACTGATCGCTGTAAAAATGATAATGGTGCCCAAAATGTGTCAAAAGTGTCCGATGTGTCCGCCATAATGTCGCAGTCATGATAAAAATCGCTGATTGCCGCCATTACTAGTAAAAAAAAATATTAATAAAAATTCCATAAAACTATCCCCTATTTTGTAGACGCTATGGGCCAAATTCTCAAAAGAGATACGCAGACTTAACTCAAGTTTTCTAAATTTACACGGCGCGTATATTTGCGCACGATCTTCAAAACGAGTTAAGCAAACATTTCCGTATTTTCAGCCGTACTTAAATTAGTTACACCTGCGCATCCCCGGGCGCAAATTACGCTAGGCTCGCCGCTGTTTTTGATAGGCAAAGATGCAAATGAGGGAGTTAGGGCGATTCTCAGAATTAAGTGTGTGCGCCGTATTTTCCGCCCTGTGCGCACCTGTTAGTTTTTCTGACTAAATTTCCACATTATAAAACCAGCCCTAATTTTACACATGCTGTGGAAGGGTTTGCTGTAGGTAGTGACTAGAGCTTAGAGCTATAGTTGAGAAGGATCTTTGTGTAAAAATGCCAGGACCAGCTATGATTCTGACGGCACTTGCTGCCTTACAGGCACAAAGGAGGAGGAGGGCACAGAGGAGGAGGATGAGGGCACAGGCGCGAGTTTATCGTCCACGGCGTGATCTTTGGCAAATGCCAGATTATGAGGTGTATGGCAACTACCGGTTTGATAGGGAGGCCATCCTGGAGATCACCCAACTTCTTCAGGAGGATCTTATCACCCCAACCAGACGCTCCCATGCCCTGACACCTCTACAAAAAGTGATGGCAACCCTCCATTTTTCAGCCAGTGGCTCATTCCAGCGTGCATCTGTAGGTGTGGCTGGGATGGTGCAGTCAACAATGAGCAAATGTGTCCATCAGGTGGTCCCTGCCATACTGCGGCGCATGACCAACCAGTTTGTGATGCCCACCCAGGAGGATCAGCGTGTGCAAGCCATGACAGACTTCTATAACATTGCTGGCTTCCCAAGGACCATCGGGGCGATAGACTGCACCCATGTGGCACTACAGGCCCCCCATGAAACTGAACACCTGTTCAGAAACAGGAAAGGCTGGCATTCGATCAATGTCCAGGTGATCGTAGATGCCCATGGCCTCATCTGGCACGTTTGTGCCAAGTTTCCAGGTTCATGCCACGACAGTTACATCCTACGGCAGACCAAGATCTACCAAGACTTGGAGCAGAATGTGTATGGAGACAGCTGGCTGATTGGTGAGTGACATTGGTGTCAGGTATGCCCCCCCCATGATGCAGACATCACAAGGGGCACATGCATGACTAATATCCTCCTGTCTTTTCCCTTACAGGTGACTCAGGATATGCGTTGGGACCCCACCTGATGACCCCCTTTAGGAACCCCCAAACACCCGGAGAACGCAAATTCAACGAGGTGCACATCCAGACCCGGGCAATAGTAGAGCGGACATTTGGCCTTCTCAAGTCCAGATTTAGATGCCTTGACAAGACTGGGGGTACACTCTTGTATTCCCCAGACTTTGTCTGCCAAATCATTGGGGCATGTTGCATCCTCCATAATTTTGCTTTGAGAAGGGGCCTGCATGTTGATATATGTCCTGACCTAACCCCCCACCCAGGCAACCCCCCCCCCAAACCCCTCTACCCGGACTGCTGAGGGCCAGGTAATAAGGAGACAACTGGCTGAAGGCATCTTTGCCCAGTAAATGGACCCTAATTATCTTTATTTTTTTGCTTTGCCCAGAATAAATCACAGAGATTATGTGACCTTTAACTATTTTCTTTGCACATTAAATGCACATTACTTATATGCCAATGAGAATGTTTTTTTTTTTTTACAAAACGCACATTAATTATCTCACAATGAGAATGCATGAATGCACGTCACTGTGGTCCCTAGCACAGACACATCACATGCACATCGAATTGGATTAGATCCAAGTACCCCCCCCTTTGGTACTTGGGAGCAGTAACGCCCCGCCACAGCTCCAATTATGTCACTGTGCATTCATACACCATTCAGGAACCTAGGATGACTTCTCCCTGGTCCTGGGGATCCATACTCCACCAAAACTGAGGGTGACACCCTTATGTTTTCAGGAATGCCACCCCCCCACATTCACACATCATTCACACACATAAACCAAATCATAAGTACAGTAGCAAAAAAAAATAAAAAATTCAAAAGTACCCCTGCAAATTAAGGATGTTGCCGAGTGCTCCTTCTGGGCTGCCCACGGCCACGGGCACGGGCACGGCCACGGGGACGGCCACGGCCGACTGGGGGATCTTCACGGGTGGGGTCTGTGCAGGGGAGGGAGTATTTTCAGGGGGGGGGTCTGTGCAGGGGAGGGAGTATTTTCAGGGGGGGGGGTCTGTGCAGGGGAGGGAGTATTTTCAGGGGGGGGGTCTGTGCAGGGGAAGAAGGAGCCTCCCCTGGTGTCTGTCCTCCTGCTGGCCTTCCCTCCAAGGCAACGGCTATCCTTGTCAGACAGGAAGTAATGTCAGCCATATTGGCCTGCACAGCCCGGGTATTGGCCTGCACAGCCTGGGTGAGGGCAGTCACCTCCTGGGCCACGCCTGTTGTTGCGTTTTTCAGGTCCCACAAACACGTGATGACCCCCACTGAGTTGGTGGCCTCACCCAGTGACTCCCTCATTGCACCCAGGCTGCGCTCCACCTTGGTCATCGTTTTATGGATTGCAGACAGACTGCGGGTCTGCCGGACATTGTCCCTCAACAGACTGACCGGCAGACGCACCAACCCCCCCCTGTTTTCCGGGGTCGGCCTCCTACTTGCCCCTGAGGCTTGTAGCCTTGGAGGAGGAGTTGGAGTGAGCCATGGGTGCTGCTGCATGTTGGAGGAGGGTTGGAAGGGGCGACCCATGATGGTGGCCTGACTGCTGGGCGCCTGTGGGGTTCCCTCAGGGGATGACTCAAAGGTCATATCTTGGCCCATCATGATTTGCTGCCCAATCACAATATTGTCATCTTCCTCCCCCTCATCCTCCTCCCACTCAACATCCAAATTAGGGGAGTTGTGTGCACTCCCCTCCCATGGCGAATCCTGCCCTTCTTGGGACTCTGCATCAGCCTGTCTTGGGGGTGGTGCAGCAGCCTGCCCTGATGGGCCAGCAACCTCCTGACCTGATGGGGCTGCCACCTCCTGGGCTGATGGGGCTGCCACCTCATGCCCTGATGGGCCAGCAACCTCCTGCCCTGATGGGGCTGCCACCTCCTGCCCTGATGGGCCAGCAACCTCCTGCCCTGATGGGGCTGCCACCTCCTGGGCTGATGGGGCTGCCACCTCCTGGGCTGATGGGGCTGCAACCTCCTGGCCATCTGGGGAGGACACAAAACAATCACAGGTTGTTGGATCCACACACTTGGCACATCTTCCCTTCCCTCACCCACACATGCTAATCACCAGATAGAAATTCCAAAAAATTACCTGTCCTCATAAGAGGATCATTGTCAAAGCCAGGCAGGCCCACCACCTGCTGTGGGTGGAAACACTGGGCCACTGCCCATTCCTCCTCACTCATCCTGACTCGGCAGGGTCCCCCTCCTCCAGTGCCCCTGGTATGGGCATGCAGCGTTGCCAGCTTGTTCCGGGACACACTCCTCAAGTCATTTATTTTTTTTTGAACTCCAGCGATGGTCCTGGTCTCCCCCCCCCGCCGCATTGATCCGATCGGTAATAGTTTTAAGGATCTCCTTCCTCCTGGCCGGGGTGGTGTTGTGGCTCTCAGGGCCATGGAGAAATCGCCCATATTTAATGACGCCCTGAGCAAGTATATGCTTCTCTGCCAGGGTAAAATTAAGCTTCCTGCGCTTGGGAACCATGACAGACAACACCCAGCAACAGGGAACTCACCCAAAAAACAAACAACAATACACACACACACAACAAAGAAAATAAAAACAAGCAAAAAAAAGAAAAAATACAGACAGCTACTATAAATTCAAAAACAAACAGGCAAAAAAGGGAAACAAAAAACAATCACACACCAAAAAAGAAACACTTATCAAAAACAAACAGGCAAAAAAGGGAAACAAAAAACAATCACACACCAAAAAAGAAACACTTATCAAAAACAAACAGGCAAACAATCAAAACAAAGAACAAATTAGCAAAAACAAACACCAACTATACCCTCCAACTCCACAAACACTTTTCTCACAAACAAATCTTACCAACAAACACTGACAAACGTTCAAAGCAGAAGCAACTTGCTTTAGGAAGGGAACACAGGGAAATACTTTTGCAATAGAAGTCTGTTTGACTGGGGCTATTTAGACACAGGGCGATCTTCAAACTAAGTACGCTTGGCCTTTTACCTATCTCACTGATTGCGATGACCAAAGTTCTGCACATGCGCAGTGAGGTCCAGATTTGTGCGCGCATGCGCAGTACGGCCCACACTTCATTTGCATGGGGTCACGGCTCATTACAATGAGGCACGCCCACTTCATTCCCACTTGCCATAACCACGCCTTTACGCATTGAAACTTAGGTTAAGGATGGCGCAATTTTGTGCGCAAATGCGCTGAGAATACGGTACTTACGACACCAACTTAGGGCGCCGTAACTTAAATGACATAAGTTAGATAATCCTAAATATACACAGGTTTTTGAGAATTTGGCCCAATAACTTTTGCGCAAACCAATCAATAACCGCTTATTGTGATTTTTTTTTACCGAAAATATGTAGAAGAATACGGATCAGCCTAAACTGAGGAAAACATATTTTTTTATATATTTTTTGGGGATATTTATTATAGCAAAAATTAAAAAATATTGTTATTTTTTCAAAATTGTCGCTCTATTTTTGTTCATAGCGCAAAAAATTTAAATCGCAGAGGTGATCAAATACCACCAAAAGAAAACTCTATTTGTGGGGAAAAAAAGGACATACATTTTGTTAGGAAGCTACGTCGCACGCCCGCGCAATTGTCAGTTAAAGCGGCACAGTGCCGAATCGCAAAAAGTGGCCCAGTCATTTAGCAACAAAATATTCGGGGGCTTAAGTGGTTAAAAAACACATTGTAAACATATGGGAACTGAGGCGACCAATTGCTAAAGTTTTGGAAGAAGAATGTAACCCTACTCCTGCCTGTTATAGGATTCTAACTGCTCATCAGTCCTGGGTTTTCTTTGTCATATTTTTCATTTCAAGATGTGTCAAATATTTTTAGTTGATGAAAGGTCTTGACTGCAGGCAAGCCAGTTAAACACCTGGGGCCAGATTCACAAAAGAGATACGATGGCGTATCTCCTGATACGCCGTCGTATCTCTGTGATCCGCCCGTCCTAACTATGCGGCTGATTCATAGAATCAGTTACGCATAGATAGCCCTAAGATCCGACAGGTGTAATTGACTTACACTGTCGGATCTTAGGATGCAATTCTAGGCCGGCCGCTAGGTGGCGAGGCCATTGCGGTCGGCGTAGAATATGCAAATGACTAGTTACGGCGATTCACGAACGTCCGCGATGCCCGTCGATCTAAATTTATGTCGTTTCCGTAGCGATATGCGTCGTAAAGTTAAGACTGCCTCCTAGGTGGTCTAAGCAATGTTAAGTATGGCCGTCGTTGAAATTTTAAATTTCACGTCGTTTGCGTAAGTCGTCCGTGAATGGCGCTGGACGCCATTTACGTTAACGTCAAACCAATGACGTCCTTGCGACGTCATTTAGCGCAATGCACGTCGGGTAATTTGACGGACGGAGCATGCGCAGTACGCTCGGCGCAGGAACGCGCCTAATTTAAATGGTACCCGCCCCATTTGAATTAGGCGGGCTTGCGCCGAGCGGATTTACGTTACACCGCCGCAAGTTTACAGGTAAGTGCTTTGTGAATCAGGCACTTACGCTGGAAACCTGCGGTGGTGTAACGTAAATGGGATACGTTACGCCGCCGCTGCGCAACGTAATTCTTTCTGAATCTGGCTCCTGGACTCTTTTACTGTAAAGCCATGCTGTTGTCATAGATGCAGTACAGGGCCATAGATAATTTTTTGTTCTGGGGTGGGTTCAGCAGCAGGTACTAAGTAAAAGTATTTTTAAATAAAATAAATTGCGCCAAAATTATAAAGACTGGAAAATTTTAAAAAAAAACCGATATGTGTTACCCCTAGTAAGCAATCACATCCCTAATTGTATTTTATCAGGTCCTTTAGAAAATCAAACCTGATTTCAGTTTTTTCCTTCTTCCAGTGTCCAAACTGAATAGGTGACAAGTGAGTGTGCTGCCTACCTACAAGAAGATGGTGCCCTTTGCACCTCTTCAGTAAGGTTGGCTATTATGGTGCAAAGTGCACCATGTTGTGTCAGACAGAGTACTCACTGACTTTTTTAACTTTTACAGATAACATATTTTTTTTGGAAGCAGCTTTAACAGATTGGAGAACCTCTACCCATCTTTACTCCAGAGACACTCTGACTCCCTAAGATGCTCTTTTTATACCCAATGATTTTACCAACCCTTTTGTCAATTAACCTAAGTAGTTGCAAAATGTTCATTCAGCTATTTATTTTTAGTACCACAGCTTTTTATTACCCTCTCCCAACTTTTCCGAGACGTGTTAATGCCATCAATTTAAAATGATCTTATTCTTTTCCTAAAATTTTTATTTTTTTCAGTTTAAACGTTCAATATATTTCCTATTTTCTATTGTGAATAAAATATGGCTTTATGAGAATTGCAAATCATTGCATTATGTTTTTTGCAGATTTTACACAGAATTCCAACGTTTTGGGAATTGGGGTTGTATGTATATGTAGCACTACCCCAGGAGGAGCTGCTGGTTGTTTTGGGTGGCACGTTTACCTCGTGGCTCTTCCGAATTCCTAGCAGTGCATGATGCATTTAGTAGAAGTAAAGGAATGTCCGCAACAGGTGCTCTTTGCTGTGCTCTTTATTACCCAGCCGTGTAAAAACAATAAAACTTGTGGTGAGGAAAGTAAAGTTGAAGGAAGAAAGGAGAATAGCAAATTCAGGCGTAAAGATAGGGAAACAGTCCTGCTCCCAAGCGGAACACTTCTCTGCGCCACTCCTGCTAGAATGGGATTAGTGTACCCGGACAGGCTGCTCTCACTGACCTGGCAGTCGGAGTATCACTCAAACATTTGTAGGATAGAGTCCCTGTCACAGACCCTCCTTAGTGAACTTGAGCTTGAGGAAAAGTCTCTAACACAGACCCTCCTTGGTGAACTTGAGCTTGAGGAAAAGTCTCTGCAACATGCCCTCCTTGGTGAACGTCAGGGAGACACCTCTTCCACAGGCCCTCTCTGATTTGTAGTTACGGATTACGCCTAGATCTCCTTCAACTTGTCGCCCAGGTACCGACTGACAGGTGATCAATCCCCCAGTGTCCGGCTACCTTGATCTCCGGTGGTTTTTCGAGGCCCATTTGGATCGCCAGCCTCTCAATGGCAATCCTCAGATGGATTCCCCACCAATCAGCAATACAGCTTGGGATCCTCAAAAGTGGGAACCCAGTCGCTCACTGGGTCCCCGTCGCTGTTCAGATGTTCCAGGCCAACATGGCCCCGGAACCAGGAACGACGCGTGGCACGCACGCCCGGCCAGGTAGGCCATAACGCTGGGGGGCTTTGATGTGGCCACCCTAAAGGTGGGTGCCACACTGGACGAAGGAGAACCCAGAACCAATGGCGTTTGCCCCATAAATACCCTCCCCCAGCATGCACAGCGAGGTCAAACCCTCCTGATTGGCTGCTGGGGAAGAGAACCCAAATCTTGACCCCACTGCTGCCACCTACTGCACAGGGGTAGGAAGAACACCCCAGCACAACAGAATGAGCCCACAGTACATAGTTAGTCAGGTTGAAAAAAGACACAAGTCCATCCAGTTCAACCACAAAAAAAATAAACAAACAAAATAAAAAACACAATACAATCCCATACACCCAACTCCATACCCACAGTTGATCCAGAGGAAGGCAAAAAACCCCAGCAGAGCATGATCCAATTTGCTACAGCAGGGGAAAAAATTCCTTCCTGATCCCCCGAGAGGCAATCGGATTTACCCTGGATCAACTTTACCTACAAATCTTAGTACTCAGTTATTTTATGTACATTTAGGAAAGAATCCAGGCCTTTCTTAAAGCAATCTACTGAGCTGGCCAGAACCACCTCTGGAGGGAGTCTGTTCCACATTTTCACAGCTCTTACTGTGAAAAAACCTTTCCGTATTTGGAGGTGAAATCTCTTTTCCTCTAGACGTAAAGAGTGCCCCCTTGTCCTCAGTGTTGACCGTAAAGTGAATAACTCAACACCAAGTACACTGTATGGACCTCTTATATATTTGTACATGTTGATCATATCCCCCCTAATTCTCCTCTTCTCAAGAGTGAATAGATTTAGTTCTTCTAATCTTTCCTCATAGCTGAGCTCCTCCATGCCTCTTATCAGTTTGGTTGCTCTTCTCTGCACTTTCTCCAGTTCTCCGATATCCTTTTTGAGAACTGGTGCCCAAAACTGAACTGCATATTCCAGATGAGGTCTTACTAATGATTTGTACATGGGCAAAATTATATCTCTGTCTCTGGAGTCCATACCTCTCTTAATACAAGAAAGGACTTTGCTCGCTTTGGAAACCGCAGCTTGGCATTGCATGCCATTATTGAGCTTATGATCAACTAAAACCCCCAGATCCTTCTCCACTACAGATCCCCCCAGTTGTACTCCCCCTAGTATGTATGATGCATGCATATTCTTAGCCCCCAAGTGCATAACTTTACATTTATCAACATTAAACCTCATCTGCCACTCAGTCGCCCAATTAGACAGAGCATTGAGGTCGGCTTGTAAATTGGCGACATCCTGCAAGGACATTATTCCACTGCATAACTTGGTGTCATCTGCAAAGACAGAAATGTTACTTTTGATCCCAGACCCAATATCATTTATAAATATATTGAAAAGTAAGGGTCCCAGCACTGAACCTTGGGGTACACCACTGATAACCTTGGACCATTCAGAGTAAGAATCATTAACCACGACTCTCTGAATTCTGTCTTTCAGCCAATTTTCTATCCATTTACAAACTGATATATCCAATCCTGTAGACCTTACCTTACACATGAGCCGTGTGTGCGGAACTGTATCGAACGCTTTTGCAAAATCCAAATATATCATGTCCACAGCCACTCCTCTGTCCAGGGTTTTACTTACCTCTTCATAAAAGGAAATCAGGTTTGTCTGACAACTTCTGTCTTTCATGAATCCATGTTGTCTGCTGCTTAAATAGTTTTTTTCCTGCAAGAACTCATCCATATGGTCTTTTATTAAACGTTCCAGTATCTTCCCAACTATAGAAGTTAGACTAACAGGTCTATAGTTACTTGGTAAAGACTTTGTTCCCTTTTTAAATATAGGCACCACATTGGCTCTACGCCAATCCAGTGGTACTATTCCTGTCATTAATGAGTCCCTAAATATTAGATACAGTGGCTTTGAAATGACAGAGCTCAACTCACCTAGGATCCGTGGGTGGATGCCATCAGGTCCAGGTGCTTTATCCACCTTTATTCTGTCTAAATATTTCTGGACCATATCACTTTTGAGCCATTGTGGATTTGGGGCTGTGTCACTCCCACCCCCATTATGGACATGAGCTCCCCCATGCTCCATTGTATACACAGAGCTGAAGAAAGCATTTAATAAATTTGCCTTCTCTTTGTCCCCAGTCAGCCACTCTAGATTATTTTGTAAGGGGCCTACATGCTCAGACTTCACCTTTTTACTATTAATATATTTAAAGAATTTTTTGGGGTTTGTCCTACTATCTTTTGCAATCTGTCGTTCATTTTGAATTTTTGCAAACTTGATTTCCTTTTTACATATCCTGTTATATTCTTTGTAACATTTAAACAACACTAGTGTTCCTTCATTTTTATATTTTTTAAAAGCTACTTTCTTATTGTTTATAGCTTTTTTAACTTTGCCCGTGAGCCACATAGGTTTTATTTTTAGCCTTTTAAACTTATTGCCCATGGGAACATACTTTGCAGTGAGGTTCCACACAGTCTTTTTGAAAAATTCCCATTTCTGTTCTGTGTTCATCTGTGTCAATAGTCCCTCCCAGTCCAAGTCCTGGAGAGCGGCCCTCATCCTTGGAAAATTTGCTCTCTTAAAATTTAGTGTTTTAATATTTCCTGTATGTATTTCTTGCTTATAGTTAACATTAAATGAAATCATGTTATGATCACTGCTACCCAGGTGTTCCTTTATCTGAACATTAGTAATAAGCTCTGCATGGTTTGAGATTATCAGGTCCAACAGAGCATCATTCCTAGTTGGGGCCTCAATAAACTGCACCATAAAATTGTCCTGCAATAGGTTTTTAAATTGTTGTCTTTTAACTGTCCCAGAAGTGCCATTAATCCAGTCAATTTCTGGGTAGTTAAAATCCCCCATTATTATCACCGTCCCAGCCCTTGCAGCCCTTTCCATCTGTGCAAGGAGCTGAGTCTCCACCTCCTCATTAACATTGGGTGGTTTATAACAAACTCCAATGATTAATTTTGAACTACGCACATCTGTATGCAGTTCCACCCATAATGCTTCAGCCTCATCACACTCTCCATCAACCAGGTTCTCTTTCACGCTTGCTTTGAGGTCACTTCTCACATAGAGACAGACCCCTCCACCTTTCCTTTTTACCCTGTCTTTCCGAAAGAGAGCATAGCCAGGAATATTAATAGCCCAGTCATGTGAGGATTGAAGCCAAGTTTCAGCAATACCGATTACATCATAGCTCTCCTCATGCACCAGAGCTTCCAACTCACCTGTTTTGCTTGGCAGACTTCTGGCATTGGTGAACAAACACTTAAATGTATTGTTACATTTTTCTCTAGTGTTTTTCATATAATTTATAGTAGTACAAATGGCACTATTATTTCCAATGGCTGTTTGCAACATGGGAACTTTCTTGTCACCTGCCATAACCCTCCCCCCATCTATCCCCATTCCACTCTCCATTAATGTCTGACCCCTAGCTGACCTGTGTACCCGATGTAATTCTAGTTCACCCTCCCCCCTCAATCCTAGTTTAAATACTCCTCCAGCATTCCCATAAACCTCTCCCCCAGCACAGCAGACCCCCTTCCATTCAAGTGCAAACCGTCCTTAGCATATAGGTTGCACCCCAATGAAAAGTCATCCCAGTGCTCTAGAAACCCAAATCCCTCCTTCCTACACCAGGTCTTTAGCCATGCATTCAGCTCTCTAATCTCCCCCTGCCTTTCCTGTGTTGCGCATGGCACAGGCAATATTTCAGAGAATATCACCTTGGAGGTCCTTCCCTTCATCTTGCAGCCTAGTTCTTTAAATTGATTCTTAAGGAGCCTCCACCTTCCATGTATACTGTCATTGGTTCCAACGTGGACCAAGACAGCTGGGTCATGCCCAGCCCCTCCCAGTAATTTATCCACCCGGTCCACCACATGCCGAACCCTGGCACCAGGGAGACAGCAAACCATTCGGTTGAAGCGATCCTGGCGACAAATTATTCTATCAGTCCTTCTGATTATAGAATCCCCTATTACCACCAACTGTCTAGGCCTACCTGCACTCCCCTCCCCACCTCTACTAGATGGGTTGCTCTCCCGGCTGTTAGGGGTAGCAGTAACATCTAGGGCTGCCACCTCTGTGTTTGCCACCTCCACATCATCACCCAAATTGGCAAATTTGTTTTGATGCACAAATACAGGACTGGCCTTCCCTTTCTGCACGCCCCTTCCACTCCCTCTAACTACATTAACCCATCTCCCTATCTGATAATCCTGACTTGCCCCTCCACCCTCCACATCAACCTTACTGACCACCTGCTCAGCGAGCAGAGGACCCCTTTCAAGGTTGTCATTTCTACCCAGTGTTGCAACTTGCTCCTCCAGATCTCTAATACGAGCTTCCAGAAGGGCAACCTGCTCACATCTGTCACAGCGGTATCCATCTTGGAGCTGTTGCACCAATTTTGCATACATGTGACACACTGTGCACTGAGCAAACCCTTCAACCCTGCTAGCACTCATTTCCCAGTTACAATACAATTACTTGTAGGAAGTTTAAGAAGTTACTTACAGTTTTAGAAGACTCCTGTCTTAACTCTTGTTTTAAACTCCTGGTTTTTAACTCATCCACTTGTATTCAAAAATCCCACTTCTGATCAGAAATTCCACAGATCTACTCTTAGCAAGGAGCCAGCTCTTATGGAGTTTTTACAGACACTTATATACTCACCTGTTACCAATTAAACACTCCCCTTAATTAGCAGAAAGAAAAAAAGAAAGCTGTTTAAAAAGTGTCAGAGAAATGAGACAAACAATTCAACACTTTCAAGCACAAACAGTTAAAAGCAGCTAACAGCAAATCCTGGTTTTTAACTCATCCACTTGTATTCAAAAATCCAACTTCTGATCAGAAATTCCACAGATCTACTCTTAGCAAGGAGCCAACTCTTATGGAGTTTTTACAGACACTTATATACTCACCTGTTACCAATTAAACACTCCCCTTAATTAGCAGAAAGAAAAAAAGAAAGCTGTTTAAAAATTGTCAGAGAAATGAGACAAACAATTCAACACTTTCAAGCACAAACAGTTAAAAGCAGCTAACAGCAAATCCTGGTTTTTAACTCATCCACTTGTATTCAAAAATCCCACTTCTGATCAGAAATTCCACAGATCTACTCTTAGCAAGGAGCCAGCTCTTATGGAGTTTTTACAGACACTTATATACTCACCTGTTACCAATTAAACACTCCCCTTAATTAGCAGAAAGAAAAAAAGAAAGCTGTTTAAAAAGTGTCAGAGAAATGAGACAAACAATTCAACACTTTCAAGCACAAACAGTTAAAAGCAGCTAACAGCAAATCCTGGTTTTTAACTCATCCACTTGTATTCAAAAATCCAACTTCTGATCAGAAATTCCACAGATCTACTCTTAGCAAGGAGCCAACTCTTATGGAGTTTTTACAGACACTTATATACTCACCTGCTACCAATTAAACACTCCCCTTAATTAGCAGAAAGAAAAAAAGAAAGCTGTTTAAAAAGTGTCAGAGAAATGAGACAAACAATTCAACACTTTCAAGCACAAACAGTTAAAAGCAGCTAACAGCAAATCCTGGTTTTTAACTCATCCACTTGTATTCAAAAATCCCACTTCTGATCAGAAATTCCACAGATCTACTCTTAGCAAGGAGCCAGCTCTTATGGAGTTTTTACAGACACTTATATACTCACCTGTTACCAATTAAACACAGTACAGCCAAGCTGAGACAGAGACCCTGTTTTGCACATAACAATTTGGATCAGAGTTTAAGTACACTCTGATCTCCCTCTAAATTTAAATAGCACCGGTACCTAAAGTAACCAGGCGCTACACATATATTCTTAATAAACAGTAAAAGAGCTTTAATACAAGCTTTTCTAACCTATGTTGCTGTTTTAAATAGGAAGATATTTACTGCTAAAAATCAGCAGAGATCATAGCAAAAACTGTCAGCTCTGTTTCAGTCAGTTTCTAAGAACCTAGCAAATGCTTGCTGGCTGTTTACATTAGAGGGCTGGTAAGATTGCAAAGATTTTGCACTCAAATAAGACAAATATTTTACTGCCTGTTTTGTCAATTTTAAAAATGAATTTCTTCACAATGCTTACAGATATACAGTGCATTTTTCACATTTTGTCATGTTACAACCAAAAATGTAAATGTATTTTATTGGGATTTTACGTGATATACCAAAACAAAGTGGCACATAATTGTGAAGTGAAATGAAAACAATACATTTTTTTAATTTTTTTTTACAAATAAATATCTGAAAAGTGCGGCGTGCATTTGTATTCAGCCCCCTTTACTTTGATGCCCCTAACTAAAATCTAGTGGAATCAATTACCTTCAGAAGTCACCTAATTAGTAAATAGAGTCCACCTGTGTGTAATTAAACCTCAGTATAAATACAACTGTTCTGTGAAGCCCTCAGAGGTTTGTTAGAGAACCTTAATGAACAAACAACATCATGAAGGCCAAGGAACACACCAGACATGTCAGGGATAACGTTGTGGAGGCGTTTAACTACTTGGAGCCCCGGCCATTGTACATCGACGGCCACAAGGTGGCTCTACAATGCCGGGAGGACGTCTTTTGACGTCCTCTGCTCCTCCGGCCACTGGGGGGCGCACGTGCTTGGCAGCCGCGATGTCCGCCAGGTACCCGCGATCGGCCGTTACACAGACAAGGACGTGGATCTCTGTGTGTAAACACAGAGATCCACGTCCTGTCAGGGAGAGGAGACCAATGCTGTGTCCCTTGTACATAGGAACACAGATCGGTCACCTCCCCCAGTCAGTCCCCTCCCCCCACAGTTAGAATCACTGTGTCAAAAGTGTCCGATGTGTCAGCCATAATGTCGCAGTCACAATAAAAAACGCAGATCGCCGCCACACCTGAAGGCACCCCAGGGTGCCTGGGCACCCTGGTTGAAAAAGGCTGATTTAAACTGTGGTAGCTGTAAAACATAAATATCAACATATCTCAGATAAGCCTCCCCAAGGGACTTCATTCCTAATAGATTCCTCCTTTAAAGTGGCCTTTCCTTCCCCTGAACACTTTTGTTGGTGGAAGTCAAACTACTTTTTGAAACTCTAAACTCTCCAAGATGAATCAAAGTTTATCGACTTTTCCAACCTTCAACAAATTAAAAATGCCCCTCAAAATATTTTTTTCACTACCTTTTTAACCTCCCTGGCGGTATGAAATGTTGTCCGATTTTTGATGCTGAAAGCGGTACATTGTTTTGCATAGAAATTTGGTGTTTTATATTGTAGGCCTGTAATTCTTAGAAATAATTCACTTAAATCTGTCCAAACAAGAGTCTAGTAGACATCCCGGGTATGATAAAGTTTGAAACACAAAATCATAAATAATAATATAATAAATAAATATTAATAATTCTAACAAATAATAATAATAAAATGTATTCAATAATGTAATCAAATTAAAAACACAGAAATTTGCTCAGTTGCAGAATTATAGCTGTCATTACTTTCAGTGTTTGATGAGGAATTTACCCACCAATTACTATCGCTCAATTCTGCAAGTGATTCTAATTTATTATCGTTGTTTTCTAACTGGTCTAAAACCACTTTTGACGTAAAGGGAGACTTTTTGGTTGCTATGGACAATCTCAAGTTTCCAGGCAGAAAGAACAGTATATGTAATATAAAACTGCGCGCAGGCCCTTGAGCCTAGGTTCACACTAGTACGATCGCAGACATTGCACGGGATTCGGACCCGCGGTGGCAATCACATGCAATGTCTGTGAGATGTGAGTTTAGCCTTACATCACAGCTGATCAGCTGATCATGGAAGCAGTCAGCGTGAAGAAAATAAGAAATCCGTTAACCGGCTTCTGTTAGAGGGCTATGGTGCTAATCAGTGCCCACCAGTACCACCTATAAGTGCCCATATGTGCTGCCAATCAGTGCCCATCAGTGCCTCATCCTCAGTGTCACTTATCAGTGATGCCTATCAGTGCCGCCTATAAGTGCCACCTCTCTATTCTGCCTATCAGTGCCCATCAGTGCCATCTATCAGTGCCCATCAGTGCCACCCATTAGTGCCTCCTGATTAGTGCCCACCAGTGCCGCCTTATCAGTGACTATCAGTGCCAGCTATCAGTGTCGCCATCATTAGTGCAGCCTATCAGTGCTCATCAGTGAAGGAGGATAATTACCTGTTTGTCAAATTGTATTTGTAACAAAATATTAAAAACATTTTGTTTTTTCTCCAAATTTTCTGTCTTTTTTATTTGTTTAGAAACAAATAAAAAACCCAGTGGTGATTAAATACCACCAAAATAAATGATAAAAATGTCACATGGGTACAATCTTGCATGACCGCGCAATTGTCATTCAGAGTGACAGCGCTGAAAGCTGAAAATTGGCCTGGGTAGGAAGGGGGTATAAGTGCCCAGTAAGCAAGTGGTTAATCCATCCAAAAGGAAATCAATGCAGCCACCACATCTAATTATTGGTAAGCTGCAATTTATGATATTTGGGGTTTTGGGTTTATTATCGCTTTAAATGCTTCCCTGGGTATTTCATGATATTCAGTATAGTGTTTCAGTTCAACAATGTTCATTTTATTATTATATAAATCCTTTAGTTTTTAATATTTATAGCAAAGTGGCAATGATTAGGGATGAGTAAATCTGCTCAGTTGCTGAAGTCTATGGATTGCGGGGGGGTTAATCCTGATAATAACTTCTACCCATTTGCTAGGCTAATAGTCAAGCTACTGTCAAGAAAGCTAACTTCGAGTTAGGAAATGGGCATAAAAAAAAATCCTACTTTAGAGTGTGTTAAATGTCATGTTATGTTATGCTGCCATGTAGTGGTCATAATAGGTAATTCCATAACTATGCTATTATAAAGGGGTTGTAAAGGCTTGTGTTTTTTCACCTTAATGCATCCAATGCATTAAGGTGAAAAAACACCTGGCAGCCCCCCTGTTTTACTTACCTGAACCCCTTCATCTCCTCAGTGGGGACACGCAGTCCGTCTCTCCCCAGGGTCTCGACTCTTGATTGGATAGATTGATAGCAGCGCAGCTATTGGCTCCCGCTGCTGTCAATCAAATTCAATGACACGGGCGATGGGGGGTGGGGCTGAGTCCAGGATTTGTGTGTAATTTTTTGGGGATATTTAATATAGTTAAAAAAAATATATATATTTTTTTTAACCACTTGCCTACTTGCACCCCCTTCCTGCCCAGACGAAATTTTAGCTTCTGGCACTGCGTCGCTTCAACTGACAATTGCGCAGTCATGCGACATGGCTCCCAAACAAAATTGACGTCCTTTTTTTCCCCAGAAATAGAGCTTTCTTTTGGTGGTATTTTTTCGCCTGTGCGGTTTTTATTTTTTGGGCTATAAACAAAAAAATAGCGTAAATTTTGAAAAAAAACACTATTTTTTACTTTTTGCTATAATAAATATCCAATTTTTTAAAAATAAAAAAATATTTTTTTCTCAGTTTAGGCCGATACGTATTCTTCTACATATTTTTGGTAAAAAAAAAAAAAAATCACAATAACCTGGTTTGCGCAAAAGTTATATTGCCTACAAAATAGGGGACATAATGATTTATTTATTATTTATTTTTTACTAGGAATGGCGGCGATCTGCGTTTTTTTCGGGACTGCGACATTATAGTGGACACATCGGACACTTTTGACACATTTTCAGGACCATTCACATTTATACAGTGAACAGTGCTATACATATTTGCCTTTAGTTCTGCATTAACCTTTTTATGCAACACATTTTATGCAAATTCAGTTTATTTTTTACCATCCCTGTCCCATTGCAGAGATATCCCATAATTTCCTGCCCCATAGCCAAACAAGAAGTGAGAGGAAATCTATGCAAATTAAGGGAATCCCCCCCCCCCCCCCCCCCCGTTCTAAGAACTAGTGTCCCCACTCAAAAATCTAAGGACGGGTCTTAAACAGAAAGGGGCGTGGCCTTGACAGGAAGGGGTGGCTCATATTTAAATTAGGGGGTGCACAAGTTTAGTCAGGCCTAGGGCAGCACGAAACCTAAATACACCCCTGCATATGAATGCAGGTTATTTACAGGGTCTGGAGGTGAGTCATCTCTACACAACAATAGGGAAGAGCTGGGCAGCATTAGTAGAAGCACTTTACACTGAGATATCAGGACACAGCACAAAACTAAAACGTCAAGGGACAAGGAAATTTAAACTGGGATAGTTGGCAAGTATGAGGCAGCTGCTTTGGGCCCCACAACAATGACAGCTGCTCCTTTTGCCCTGCCTTAAAGACAGCCCTGAGTTAACTGTGTGCCTAAAAAGTTAAAAGTGTGTAGTATGTGCTACTTTTACTAAGAGATTTGTCTGTTTTTTCTCCCAGATTGCTGCTCTGTGTACAGAGTCATGTGTGTTTGTAAACACAGGACTCCGTGCTGTGATTGGACACAGCGGATCAGCAGCTCTCAGGCCATAAATCATTGGCTGGGGCCTGCTGACAAAATCATGCTGTGCCCAACCACAGCGCTGGTCAGTAGGGGGTGCGGACATGCACGCCCCAAACCCTCAAGCAATATTTTATTTACGTTGCTGAGAGGCAGCTGCCTCTCGTTCACAGTAAGAGCCGGTTCACACTGGGGCGGCACGACTTCGGGGTCGACTCGGCAAGGCGTCCTGAAGACGACTTCAGAGGCGACTTGCAAAATTACTTCTGTATAGAAGTCAATGCAAGTCGCCCCGAGTCGCCCCCAAAGTCGTACAAGAACCTTTTTCTAAGTCGGAGCGACTTGCGTCGCTCCTATTAGAACGGTTCTATTGAATAGAATGGGACGCGATTTGTCAGGCGGCTGAGTCGCCCCAGTGTGAACCGGCTCTAAATCTACTGTGACCAAGCAGCAAGTAGTTGACTGTTTTAGTTTTTGTCCTGTGCACACTCCCTAACCTCCACTGATGCACCTCACCACTACTAGTGTAGAGCAAACAGTGCCGTTATTTCTGGCTCTATGTGCATACCTCCCAACTGTCCCTGATTTCGAGGGACTGTCCCTGATTTGGAGCAATGTCCCTCTGTCCCTCATTCTCCTCATTTGTCCCTCATTTTGGTCTGATCTCTATAGTTGTATATAAAATGCACTTTTCATCTATCAAAAAGTGTTTCCTAGTGCTAAACCTTTCATCTGATTTCTAAATTGCTTCATTTGTAAATTCCAAAAGTCAATATAAAGGAATAATAGTGGTAAAAAAAGCACTTGTGGGTTTAACCAATCTTATTTTTTGTACAATTCTCCTTTAAGGGGGCGTGGCAAGGGGTGTGCCTATGCCTGCATACTTTTGCTGATAGGTGTCCCTCATTCCCATCTCAGAAAGTTGGGGGGTATGTATGTGTACTACAATTCTCATAGAGCTGAATGTGTCTGCAGGCAGATGTGAAGTCCATCTTCGGGCCAGGAAGGAAAGGGTGACTACATTCGCACACACAAGGGAAACATTGAGAACAAATGTAACCACCCTAGAACAGGAAGTCTGAGAATAGCAGAAAAAGGGTTCAAAATGAGAGATGAAACAAAGAAAGAGAGATAAAAGCTACATTTTACTTATATTTAAACATATTGCATTTTTTAGGGTGATAGCAATCAAGTAAAATAAATAAAAAATTTAATTATATTGAAATATATTACAATTTAAAAAAATATTACAGCAAACCCCTGTTGCCCCATACACCTGCGCAAATGCAAGCCTAGGGTGTGCACGCGCATGTAAAGCACACGTGTGACATATCGCAGCAAACATCGAGTGAGAACAATAATTCTAGCACCAGAGCTCCTAATTAACTCAAAACTGATGAGCTAAAAAGGCTTTTAAAGCACCACCTATGGTGTTTTTGGCGTTATAATGGGTGCATGCAATTTTGAGACATGGAATGTTTGGTATTTATTTGCTCAATGCAACCTCATCTTTTATATTTTAACAAAAAATGAGTATTACAGGGCCTTGAAAAAGTATTCATATCCCTTGAAATATTCCACATTTTGTCATGTTAAAACCAAAAATGTAAATGTATTTTATTGGGATTTTATGTGATAGACCAACACAAAGTGGCACATAATTGTGAAGTGGAAGGAAAATGATAAATGGTTTTCAATTTTTTTTTACAAATAAATATGTGAAAAGTGTGGCGTGCATTTGTATTCAGCCCCCCTGAGTCAATACTTTGTAGAACCACCATTCATTGCAATTACAGCTGCAAGTCTTTTTGGGGATGTCTCTACCAGCTTTGCACATCTAGAGAGTGAAATTTTGTCAGATTGGATGGAGAGCGTCTGTGAACAGCCATTTTCAAGTCTTGCCACAGATTCTGAATTGGATTTAGGTCTGGACTTTGACTGGGCCATTCTAACACATGCATATGCTTTGATCTAAACCATTCCTTGAAGCTCTGGCTGTATGTTTAGGGTCGTTGTCCTGCTGGAAGATTTTGCGAACCTCTTTCCATTTTCGGATGATGGATTGAACAGGGTTCCGTGAGATGTTCAAAGCTTGGGAAATTTTTCTATAACCTAACCCTGCTTTAAACTGGGAGACAATGCCCTACAGACGATCCTGCTCCATCCTGCCCACATTAGGTGGTCATCATCTCAGCTCTCCTGGCTACCGCAGCTGGCAACCCGTGCTTCTTTGGACACAGCACCTCCTGTCTTCACCTTCTGGGGTGCCTCCAACCAGGTACGCAACAAAAAACACTCACAAAACCACCTGTGCTAAAGGCCTTCTAAGACAGCACACTGGGCTTCAGGGCAACATATAAGCCCCACTATATACAATGCAAGCTCCAGTCAGCGGACCAGCCTGGACACCCAATAGCCCAGCAGGTTCTTACTTCAAAAAGTGCCCACATCAGCTCTGAACAATAAGTAGTCTGCTATAATATGGTTTAGGCACTGACTGTGACTGTTGCCTGCAAATGAGTCTCTCCACTGTGATTGGAAAAGTGATCTAAAAGCATGGCTGAGTCAGCCATCATCACCACCTCTCTATTCGGTGATCGGAGTCACGTTGGGCATGAGAAGAGATCCTGCAAATACAGCAGAACCTCGGATTACGAGCATAATCCACTCCAGGAGAATGCTCGTTATCCAAAGTACTCCCATATCAAAGCAAGTTTCCCCATAAAAGTCAATGGAAACTACAATTATTTGTTCCGCATTGATTTTAATGGCATGCAATACCGCATGTGGCCAAAGGTGGGGGACGCCGGAGAGCTTTAGAAACACCCGGAAAGGCCCGAGGACAGCTCCGGCACCCCCCACCTCAGGCTAAACGCGGTACTGCACAACGCTTTGGCTTGAATCCTGCTCGTTTTGCGAGACAACACTCGCAAACCGAGTCAGGATTTTTTTAAATACAGTGCTCGTATTGCGAAACGCTCGTTAACCACGTTACTCGCAGTTCGAGGTTCCACTTTATATGGAAATATGGTCAAGGCTTTCCTCCATGGAGTTTCTTGTAAGTGGCAAATTTTTTGCTTTCTCTGGGATGGTAGCACAAGCAGTGGCGGAACTACCGCCATAGCAACCCACGCGGGCGCTATGGGGCCCGCAGCCGAGTGGGGCCTGGTGAGCAGGGCAAGGAAATGACCGAGTTTTTTTTTTTTTTTTTTTTTCGCCGCGCCGCCGCCGAGTGTCTAGTGCGGCTGTTTTGTACGGCTTTGCTGAGTGCGGACTGCGGAAGATTTAAAAAAGAGCGCGCCGCGCTGTGATAAATGTCCCGCCCTCCTCCTCCTAGAGAAGACTAGCTCGTGTGATAGAGCCAGTGTGCTGTCTGTCACACAAGCTGGTCTAGAGGAGGAGGAGGGCGGGACATGTATCAGCGCGCCAGAACCCAGTGGGGGAGCATCGTGAGAGATGACCGACGTGAGTCACAGCACAGGCTAAGTGAGGGGGACCTGATGTTTTTTTGATGATAATGGGGGGGGGGCTGGCTTGGCTTGCAATGGTGATGCCACCTACTGTCTCCTGTCATCATCATGCTTCTCGTCATCCCCCTGTTCCTGGCATCCCAGTGGGATGCCAGGAACAGGGGGATGACGAGGAGCACGATGATCCTACCTCTGAGGCCTGTAATACATTTTATCACCCCTGTCATCTCCATCCTCCCAGTCACCTCCCTGCCACCCACCCCTGTCATCTCCATCCTCCCCGTCACCTCCCTACCACCCACCCCTGTCATCTCCATCCTCCCCGTCACCTCCCTACCACCCACCCCTGTCATCTCCATCCTCCCCGTCACCTCCCTACCACCCACCCCTGTCATCTCCATCCTCCCTACCACCCACCCCTGTCATCTCCATCCTCCCCGTCACCTCCCTACCACCCACCCCTGTCATCTCCATCCTCCCCGTCACCTCCCTACCACCCACCCCTGTCATCTCCTTCCTCCCCGTCACCTCCCTACCACCCACCCCTGTCTTCTCCATCCTCCCCGTCACCTCCCTACCACCCACCCCTGTCCTCTCCATCCTCCCCGTCACGTCCCTACCACCCACCCCTGTCACCTCCCTACCACCCACCCCTGTCATCTCCATCCTCCCAGTCACCTCCCTACCACCCACCCCTGTCATCTCCATCCTCCCCGTCACCTCCCTACCACCCACCCCTGTCATCTCCATCCTCCCTACCACCCACCCCTGTCATCTCCATCCTCCCCGTCACCTCCCTACCACCCACCCCTGTCATCTCCATCCTCCCCGTCACCTCCCTACCACCCACCCCTGTCCTCTCCATCCTCCCCGTCACCTCCCTACCACCCACCCCTGTCATCTCCATCCTCCCAGTCACCTCCCTACCACCCACCCCTGTCATCTCCATCCTCCCCGTCACCTCCCTACCACCCACCCCTGTCATCTCCATCCTCCCCGTCACCTCCCTACCACCCACCCCTGTCATCTCCATCCTCCCTACCACCCACCCCTGTCATCTCCATCCTCCCCGTCACCTCCCTACCACCCACTCCTGTCATCTCCATCCTCCCCGTCACCTCCCTACCACCCACCCCTGTCATCTCCATCCTCCCTGTCACCTCCCTACCACCCACCCCTGTCATCTCCATCCTCCCCGTCACCTCCCTACCACCCACCCCTGTCATCTCCATCCTCCCCGTCACCTCCCTACCACCCACCCCTGTCCTCTCCATCCTCCCTGTCACCTCCCTACCACCCACCCCTGTCATCTCCATCCTCCCCGTCACCTCCCTACCACCCACCCCTGTCAACTCCATCCTCCCTGTCACCTCCCCACCACCCACCCCTGTCAGCTTCCTACCACCCACCCCTGTCATCTCCATCCTCCCTGTCAGTTTCCTACCACCCACCCCTGTCATCTCCATCCTCCCTGTCTTCTTCCTACCACCCACCCTTGTCAGCTTCCTACCACCCACACTTGTCAGCTCCCTACCACCCACCCCTGTCATCTTCCTACCACCCACCCCTGTCATCTTCATACCACCCCACCCCCTTAAATTTACTGGTGCACATTACATATGATGGATGCAGGGACATTTTCTTTGGGGTGCGGGGACGCACGTAGCTGGTCTTGCCTAGGGCGCCAAATTGCCTAGCACCGGCCCTGCCTGTACTGAGGGGCAAATTTCCGCCAGCCCGCTCCACTCCCCGCTGCACTGTGAGACAAATTGTTGCCAGCCCGTTCTGCCCGCTCCGTGCTCCACTGTAAGGCAAATTGACGCCCACCCGCCAGCCAGCCCGCTCCACCTGTTCTGCCAGCACGCTCCATTCACCTGGGCGTTGCGGGCAGAACAGGAGAACAGTCAGCGGGTGAGCGGGCTTGCTTGCCAATCAGCGGGCGGGGGAGCAGAGAGATGACATCATCTGCATCATTGGAGTTCTGTCCCCACTGTGCGGGCAGCAGAGAGATTACATTATCTCTCTGCTGCCTGCCTTTACTCTGGGACACAGCAAGTGGCAGGTGATGTGGCAAGTGACAATCTGCTACGTGTGGCAAGTGACGTTGTGGCAAGTGACAATGTGTGACAGGTGGCGTCGTAGCAAGTGACAATCTGCATTGTGTGGCAAGTGACAATCCTCAATGTGTGACATCGTGGCAAGTAACAATCTGCAATGTGTGGCAGGTGACACCCCGCATCTGGTGACGCGGCAAGTGACAATCCGCATCTGAAGGCAGGTGACGTTGGCAAGTGACACGCTCGGGGCTCCTACTGATTCTGCAATATGGTGAGTTGAACTATTTTATATAACAATGTAATAATAGAAATTATGCACTTCAAGCATTTTTATTATTATTATTTTTTTTTACTAGTAATGGCAGTGATCTGTTTTTTTTTTTGTGAGACTGCGACATTGCGGTGGACAGGTCAGAAACTTTTGAACCATTCACATTTATACAGCGATCTGTGCTATTAAAATGCACTGATTAATGTATAAATGTCACTGTCAGGGAAGGGATTACATGTGTTCCCTGGGAGGTGTTTCTAACTGGGGGGGTGGGACTGACTGGAGGAGGAGAGAGATCTCTGTTCCTAATCACTAGGATAGAGCCATGACAGGTCCTCTTTATACTCCTACATACATGTATAGAGCCATGACAGGTCCTCATTATACTTCTATATACATGTATAGAGCCATGACAGGTCCTCTTTATACTTCTATACATGTATAGAGCCAGGACAGGTCCTCTTTAGTTATAATGATATCAAATAAAGGATGTGGGGCATTTTGGTGGGCGTGATTTTTTTTTCTGGGGGGGGAGGGGGCCCCATACAACATTTTGCTATGGGGCCCTGTGATTTCTAGTTATGCCCCTGAGCACAAGATCTGCTATTTTCCACTTGTGTTTCCACTGAGGCCGCGTACACACGGTCGGTCCAAACCGATGAAAACGGCCTTAAGTCCAGTTTCATCGGTCAAATCCGACCGTGTGTACGGCCCATCGGTCCGTTGTCCTTCGGTCCAAAATTTTAAAACATGCTTTAAAATCGAACCGATGGACCGCTGCCCGATCGGTCCAAACCGATGGTTAGTACAGAAAGCATTGGTTCAAAACCCGCGCATGCTCAGAATCAAGTCGACGCATGCTTGGAAGCATTGAACTTCGTTTTATTCAGCACGTCGTGTGTTTGACGTCACCGCGTTCTGACCCGATCGGTTTTTGGAACGATGGTGTGTACGCACATCAGACCATCACAAAACACAAAATTTTAAAAGAGCCAAGTTTTACAAACTGCTCTCAATACTAGATACAAGATATTAAATGGGACCGAATCCTTGAAACACTAAAAAAGGAGGAAAAAAAAGAGTGCTTTAGGAACAAATTAAAATAAAAGTATCACCAGGTGAATTGCAACGGTTAATAAATATAGAAGAACAAAGATTATACCAAGATGTAAAATGTCATATTAAGGACAAAAAAATGGCCTTTAAAAAGTATAAAGCGGAAGGGTCATTGTTGGCATTCCAACACTACAAGAAAAGCAATATGAAGTGTAAGAACGCAATCAGGGTGGCTAAAAAAGACTATGAGAAACAAATAGCGGAGGAGAGTAAACAAATCCCAATACATGTTTTAAATATATTAACAGTAAAAAGGCGAGGTCGCAACACATAGACCCTATAAAGGACGATTAAAGGAAGATGGTTTCAATTGACAAGGAGAAGGCAACTGTAGTAAATGTTTTCTTCTCCTCAGTCTTCACACAGGAAAAGGATGGGCATAAAAAGCAGGACTATATTGTTAGTAATACGTCACAGGATCTACCCTTGTGGCTAACAGAGGCTGGAGTCCGGAAAGTATTAGAAAAGCTTAACATAAATAAATCTCCAGGACTGGATAGCTTACACCCGAGAGTTCTCAAAGAACTTAGTCAGGTTATAGACAGAGCTTTATTACTAATATTTATGGACAGCATACTGACAAGAATGGTACCATCCGATTGGTGATTGGTGGTCAAAATATTCAAAAAAGGGCAGAGATATATTCCTAGAAACTACAGGCCAGTATTTGAGGGGATGATAGTATCATTAGTAGTAATCAGCATGGGTTAACAAAAGGTTGCTCTTGCCAAACCAACCTGTTAACATTATACGAGGAAGTGAGCTGCCATCTGGACAAAGGTAGGCCAGTGGATGTGGTGTAAATGGGTTTTGAAAAAGCATTTAATACAGTCCACCACAAACGCTTAATCTACAAACTGAGGTCTGTGGGTATGGACCATAGGGTTTGTTCTTGGATAGAAAACTGGCTACAGGGGTGTTTCCAAAGGGTGGTGATTAATAGTATGTATTCAGAATGGTCTAGAGTGGTTCATGGGTATCCCAAGGCTCTGTCCTGGGATCAATTATGTTTCATTTATTTATAAATGATATAGAGTGGCCCTCAAATGTTGCCCTTTTTGATTTCTGGTGAGTACGGGCTGCCTCTGAGCGGGGGGGGGGGGGGGGAGAGGGTGAGCACTTTCTGCTGTTCTACTAGGAGCACACTAGGCCCAACATTACCCTAACATTCAGGACCGGCATTGATGACCTTGGGAAGCCTATTTAACTACACCAGCCAGAGGGCCCTAGGTATACCTACTTATGATATCCTTAATGTAAGTTGGCAATTGTTTTTTTAAATAAATCTATTTGTTTCATTTGCTGCTACACTTAGTCTGGTGCCCCCTTGTATTCCCTTTGTTTCCTAAAGAGTTTGCTTTGCTTTGGGGAGCCGCCACTGAGGTTGCACAGCTAATACACATATATTTTTGTTCCTTTTTTTTGGACTTGTCTCATTTGGACTTTTACCTATAGGCTTTTGTAGATACCTTTACAGCATATCAGTTTTTTCTGCGCCACTCAATTTTTTTGTTACTGACTCAAACCGCTGGACACAGATGAAAGCTGTACTAAGTGGTACTTGTGATTGGGACCAGATATGTTCAGGGATGTATGTCCTGAACACATATTACCTTACAGTGTCCAGAAGCATGCCAGATTTTGACAGGCCGCTGATCTACTAACTCTACAACTGTAATACACTGTGGTACAAATCAGAGTTCACCAGATCTGCTATAGTCCCTGTTCACATTGGCATTAGAAACGTGTTTGAGGTACGCATTTGCCATTCCCTGAATTCCTGGAAAAATGGCCTACAATAGATAATATGGACACTGGATGGAGCTGTTCATATTTGAAACAACACATCTAGTGTTTGTGTCGCTTTGCACTTGTGCAGCAAAAACAAAGCTATGTGTTGAGTCTGGGAGGGGTTGAAGCTTGTCAACTCCATCCATTCAAGTCTACAGTACCATGCTGTAAATGCCCCTGTAGCGTTTACAACATGTTTACAGCTCATTTGTGGAAAGAAAAACACCTACCGCTTTATTTAAAAAAAAAAAGAGCGTCTGGTGTGTGTTTTTTAATGCGCCTTAAACGCAAGTTACACATGTGAAAAATGCACTTAAAGCTATAGGCACCTTGGTACGCATTAGTGTCAGCGTTAGAATTTTTTGCAAGTGGTAACTTTGCCTTTATGTGCTTTTTTCTGTAATCCATTGTCATAGGAACCCATAGAGCACCTTGCAGAGTCAATGAAAGTGTACATCCTTCAGGGCCCATTCATATTAGCAGTAGGCTAGTGTTTGTTGTGACAGCTACTAAGGGGCAATGCGACACGCTGTTTCAGTGAATCACACTTTAACTTTCTTTTTAACCTTTATTGAAGTGTGACAAATGTATACATCATTCCAGGTCTAAACACAGCCAGACTTTAGATTGCGTACCCTTAAGTTTAACCACCCCTAAACACAAATAGATGCACTGTGCAAATCATCATGTTTTGGCTTGTATAGCTTGATGGGGAAGTTGTGTTGCACCAGCTTACAAATGCAAAAGCAATAACTTTTTGGCAGGACATACATTATGCACTTTTCTTTCCTTCAACCACAAGTCAGTTTACATGGTTTAACTCTTTTGATAGGAACTCTTGGTAGTAGACTTATCAGTAGCAACATAGCTGGGTTAGAATTGTTAAAAATTCCAGATAACTGCTGTGTATATTGGCCAGTGTAAACAAGATGTAGACACTTAATAGCCAAATCTCGATCTGTCTATGGCTGGCATTAGCCAAGGATTTTCAATTTGTCCAATTGCTATTTACCCTAGTTAGCCTGGTGTCCGAAAGAGCCCAGACATTGGATAATTACATGATCTAGACATTTTACTGTCATATAATTGATATGGGTACCCTAGGTAGGCTTAAAGTGGATGTAAACCAGATTTTTTATTTATTTTTTGATGTCACAATGTACAATATAAGATTTCCTATCATCTGTGCCCAGTCTTGCCACACAGAGTTAATCCATCTCTGAGCAATCCTCTTTTATTGTTCAGTGAAATAAAACGGGCTTACAGAGAAAAACCTTAGTCCGTTCCGCCCCCTTGCTGTGAATGACAGGTTATTTACATATCTCATGCACTAGCCTGGAGAAAGGCATTATTTTTTAATTCCCACCCCCACTCCTTTTTTTGAAGTCATGTGGTTACTTTTATGGATTTTGACTGGATGTTAGTGATCATAGCAGAATTTAGTTTAAGGAATACACAGGAAAAAATGCATGTTGACAAGGGGAGTGTAGAGGAGGGCGGGGAGGCTACTGACATCACGACTTTACCCACAGAGCTCCAGACAACAAATCCACCCACAGAATCTGCAGTTTTTCAGTTCTTAAAACAGACAGAGGGGAAACATTTGACAGGTAAGGATACATGCAGGAGACATGTATATCCTTATAGATTAGCACTATGGCAGTAGTTTAGAAAGGATGAGAGTGGGTTTACATCCACTTTAAAGACTGTGCTAAAGTTGATTGATAGAGCTACTTCAGTACAATCAACTAGCCCATAGATGAATAAAATTGTTGCCAGTTCCTGCTTAAGCGGCCAAATTTCGATCTTTTAATGGCTGGATTTAGACAAGGATTTTCAATTTGTTCTATTGCCATTCACCCTGGTTAATCTGGGGTCTGAAAGAGCCCAGACATTGGATTATTACATTATCAAGACATTTTACTGTCATATATTTAATATGGGCACCCTAGGTTGGCTTAAAACTACACTGGTCTCTAACAGCAAAGTTCAGACTTTTTCAAGCAATCACAGAAGTGGACGAAAGGATCAGGACAATCTACCATTAGCATGGTTTCACTCTTGATTTTGAGGAACTCTTGGCTCTTGGCAGACTGATCAGTAGTTAGTAGACTGATCAGTAGTGGGTAAGAATTGTTGAAAATACCAGAAAACGGCATTGTATATTGGCATAAACAAGACGAGACACTTCATAGCCATCTTTCTGAACCCACACAGAATTTAGGTGTCACACAATGGGGTTCTCTTGCCTAGTTTTAGTTTAGGCAGAAAAAATAAATACAGATAATCTAATCTAAATTGACATAACATATACAGTAGGGATCGAAAGTTTGGGCACCCCAGGTAAAAATTTGTATTAATGTACATAACGAAGCCAAGGAAAGATGGAAAAATCTCCAAAAGGCATCAAATTACGGATTAGACATTCTTATATGTCAAAAAAAGTTAGATTTTATTTCCATCATTTACACTTTCAAAATTACAGAAAACAAAAAAATGGTGTCTGAAAAAGTTTGGGCACCCTGCAGAGTTAATATCTTGTACTGCCCCCTTTGGCAAGTATCACAGCTTGTAAACGCTTTTTGTAGCCAGCCAAGAGTCTTTCAATTCTTGTTTGAGGTATCTTTGCCCATTCTTTGAGATTTCTGGGCTGTCTGTCATGCACTGCTCTTTTATGGTCTATCCATAGATTTTCAATTATTTTGAGGTCAGGAGATTGTGAAGGCCATGGCAAAGCCTTCAGTTTACGCCTCTTGATGTAATCCCCCGTGGATTTTGAGGTGTGTTTAGGATCATTATCCATTTGTAGAAGCCATCCTCTCTTTAACTTTAGCTTTTTCACAGATGGTATTAAGTTACCATTCAAAATTTGCTGAAATTTTATTGAATACATTATTCCTTCTACTCGTGAAATGTTCCCTGTGCCACTGGCTGCAATACAACCCCAAAGCATGATTGATCCACCCCCATGCTTAACAGTTGGACAGAGGTTATTTTCATTAAATTCTGTGCCCTTTCTTCTCCAAACGTACCTTTGCTCATTCCAGCCAAAAAGTTATATTTTAACCTCATCGGTCCACAGAACTTGTTTCCAAAATGCATCAGGCTTGTCTATGTTCATTTGCAAAGTTCAAACGCAGATTTTTGTGGTGAGGACGTAGAAGAGGTTTTCTTCTGATGACTCTTCTATGAAGACCATATTTGTACAAGTATCTCTTTATAGTGGAATAGTGTACCACAACTCCAGTGTCTGCAAGATCTTTCTGGAGGGATCATGCAGTCAAACGTGGGTTTTGAATTGCTTTTCTCACAATCCTGCGAGCTGTTCTGTCTGATATTTTTCCTTGGTCTTCCAGATCTTGCTTTAACTTCCACTGTTCCTGATGACTGTCATTTCTTAATTACATTCCGAACAGAGGATATTGAAATCTGAAAATGCTTTGCTATCTTCTTATAGCCTTCTCCAGCTTTGTGAGCATCAAGTATTTTCAGTTTCAGTTTTCTAGACAACTGCTTAGACGAACCCATGGTGCTGATTGTTGGGGCATGGTCAGATGAGTCTGGGCATTTAAAACCTTTGAGATTGACATCACCTGGTCTTTCCAGACGATTATTGAAAACAATCCATGACACTGGCAGGTCTCAGCTTTGCAAAGGGGGCAGTGCATGCTATAAATTCTGCAGGGTGCCCAAACTTTTGCAGACGCCATTTTTTTGTTTTCTGTAATTTTGAAAGTGTAAATGATGTAAATAAAATCTAACTTTTTTTGACATATTATAAGAATGTTGGATCTGTAATTTGATGGCTTTTGGAGATTTTTCCATCTTTCCTTGGCTTCGATATGCACATTAATACAAATTTTTACCTGAGCTGCCCAAACTTTCGATTCCCACTGTATACCAACACATGCTCAAAAACAGACAAAAAAACACAAAATATGCAGGTTCTTTTATACTTTTATCTTCCCTGGTTTAATATATTCTTGTATAATGTTGCTAGTCTTTCAAGCACTTTAATTTGCATTTCCGTCTATGCCATTGTTTGTAAATGACCATTTTATATGATACCTATACTGAAAATGAACATTCACATCCTCTAATCACTGATCTGATAGCTTTGTGCTCTTCTGAACTGCTTCCTGTAAGTTCAGAATGGATGAGACCCACTTTATTGGAACATCAAGTAATCAAGGAGCTAAGAAAGTGGGTTGGTTCATGAGAGGTTTTGGGCTTGACAGTTTGCTGATGTGACCTGATCTTTTAGAAAGGAAATGAGGTAAGCAAGGCTTAAAGGAATTACTGCTAAAAACAGTCACCCTATGCAATTATCTGACCCAGTTTCATTAATAGTCAGGAGAGAAATGGGCCAAGCACATGGCATGTAAGACAGATAAACAGGTCTAATGTGATGCAAGGAGCACTGTTGTGCTGTAATCAACAATACGTGAGAACTCTGTTTGTTTACAATCTCTAAAGCTCCTCTAGGATGATGAAAGATGTAATCTGGTTGGATGCTATGGGTTATGTTATTTACCTGTTTCATAACAGACACCTCAGAGTGGTAACAAGCAGCTTAGAGATGGAGATGATTGGCAGGGATATGGACCATATTCAAGCTTTGTAGCGAAGGAGATCATCCTGGGTTCTATACAATGATTATACCCCTTTGACTTCAAATAACAAAAAGGAAAGACTGTGTGCAATAGGTCTGTCCTTAGCAGAGAGAAAACTATTTCCTTATTGTACCGAGCACTGTGAACTGCTTCATAGGTTCAATGAACAGGGAAGTATACAGTAAATCTGATTACATTATAGCCTTCTTGAATGAGAGTGCTGCAAAGAAGATCTGTTCCTGTTGGCCACAGCAACCAGTCGGATTATCCCATTTATTCTGTTAGTGAAGTATAGGAGACTGAAAGGGAAACTTAAATATAATGAAAAGTAAGAACAATCCTTATTCACAATGATAACATATATAGATACTAACACCAGCGATAGTTGATCCAGGACTATCTGATTGCCTCCTGGAGGATCAAGAAGGATCCCCCCCGCTAGAGCAAATTGGACCATGCTTCATAGGGTATTTTTTTATTTTTTTTGCCTAATATGGAGGTTTTCTTTTTTCCTATTGGCTGAACTAGGTGGGCTTGCATCTTTTTTCAGCTTCTTTAAGTATGTAACTATGAAGCCAAATCACAAGACAAAACAAATGATTCAGACCTTTACCATAAATAACACTATTTATGTGAACCTTAAAGCGGAGTTTCATCCTAAAACAATTTCACTGGCTATATGATTGTTCTGCATTACTAGCTCTCATGAAATCCGGACTCAGGTTTATTCATTCCAGTTTATATCATACTATCATTGTCTGTCAGACTGAGAAAGGACTTGAAAGTGCATGTTGGCAATGATGCAGCCTGTTGCCAGTTATTTTGTGTTACGTAATGCTTCTCTGAAATGATTAAACCTCCCTTTACAGCATGTATAAGTAAAGATGTACTACAGCGCTACTACTTAATATTGAACAGGAAAAAACAACAAAAATGTCCAAATGATATAGCTGCATACAAAAAAGAGGTGTAGAAAAACCCATTAAAGTGATAAAAAACGGTAATGATGCGCTAATACCAACTTTTGCTGCTGTCAGTATACAGTGTACAGCGTATACCAATGATACCAAATATACACCCAAAATAAGAGGTATCGATAAAAGTTCAATGTGAAGCAAATGTATAATGACATCAAACCAATATGTGAAAAAAACAACAAAAACAAAACATCCCCCCCATACACACACAGACCAGTTCACAATTGTGGCTTGGAATAAGAAGGAACAATCTTATAGTGTGCTGGGAGATTCCACAGTGCTTGTTTAGCTCAGGCTGACGCTTTGATACTTCAAGGTGACACAGCTCATGAAAAACAGAAAAAAGAAAGGGATGTGGTGCAATATAGTAGGTCAAAAACAGCTTCTAAATGCAGCCTCTCATGCCGCTCAGTGCGGCGATCCCCTCATACGGACAGATGTCCGTTGATCGCGTCACTAGGCTCCTCCCCCACGCGTTGCATCACTCGGCACGTGACTTAGTCATGGGTTGCCAGGTGACAGCAGCAGCTGAGCTTATATCTGGGCTGACGGAGAAAAGCGGAGGGGGCTCCCATCACATCATTCCCGGCAAATGTTAGAAGAAGGCTATACATAGTCAATGTATACAATAAATAGGAAAAAATTAAGAACTTTAATTACAGGGTATATAAAAAATGTAATATATATAAAATTATAAAATTATATATAAAATGATCTGCTGCCGCAAATAAACCCTTATACAACATAAGGAAGTGTTGCTGCCTCCAGTGGCCAATGATTATATTCCAGGTGAAAAACAAGTGCCAAACATACACTAGTTTTCCTATGTGCATGGCCATATATAAAGCGGCCTACAGATATTGTAAAAAATAGCAGAACAGATTTGAAATGTATGTAATTACACATATCACATTGCACTTTTATCGATACCTCTTATTTTGGGTGTAAATTTGGTATCATTGGTACACGCTGTACACTGTATACTGACAGCAGCAAAAGTTGGTATTAGCACATCATTACTTTTTTTATCCCTTTACAGCATACCTCCAGGAGACTACAGGGATATATATTAGATATGAAGAATTACTTTTTAATTATCAGGAATATGCATAGTCCTAGACTAGGTATCATTTAAAAGGGCATGCATATTATCAGATGATGTTTTGTGATGTACAGAGAAATACATTTTAGGATTTATTGGCCTACTTATTATTAGGCCCAAGAAGAGGGAGTTTCAGGAGACCAGGTTAATGTGAATATAATGATTTGTAGAGCAGGACAGCCTGGTAGATTGAATGTATTATTAAAGCTCAAGGTGGTTTGCTGGCTGTGTCCCTAGATGGTAATCCACCTATAGTAACGTAGAAAACCTGTAGGGAAAAAAGGCAAATACATTAATGCTGTTAGTTATCATTAACATAGAACATTACCAAGAACATAGCAGCATAGAGAAACACGCTTTGCATATTTTTGCAGGAAAAAATGTGTATATTTTTTTTTCTTCACAGGAGCCTTCAGAGAATTGCCCCCTACGATCAGTGGATCACGGGTGCAATGTCATGCTTCTGCTAACTAATCCTATAGCTCTGTGCCCCTTACCTCTGTACGGACTGTCATTTTCAGAGTTGTAGGAAGTGTGAGTGGACTACGAACGGGATGATCAGCATTCTCACCAATCATTGGAACTATAAGTTCTTCTGCCGCAGATGAAGACAGGACATGTAGTTTATTAATTCACAGATCCCTATCAATTAATGACGCAACTGTGCTGGCGGAGCCCCGCACAACTGTGCTAATATCAAATATAACAGCAGCTGTGGGGGAGAGGAACCCCTGCCTGCTGTCAAAGGTCTAAGGGGGAGAGGGGGTCTGCGTAAACATTTTACATCCTAAATCTGGTTGTAACCAGTGTTGCCAGCCGTCAGTAGTTTTAGTAGCAGCCAGTAAAAAATGGACACTATTCTCCTGCCAGTAAATGCCAGTGACAGGAAAAGGTTGCCAGTAAAAAATATTGCAGCAACAGTCTGCTCGAAACTGCATATGTGCAGTTTCAGTCCAGGGCTGGCTGAGACCATCCAAGTGCTTGCTAAAGTGTGTTCAGGCGGTGCCAGCGGATGGCGAGTCTGGCAGAGTCGGTGCCGGAGCATGTCATGAGATGTCATGGTGCAAGGCTGATCCGAGTGGAGTGGCTGAAATCTTGTTTGCGCGTCGAGGCAAGCCGGGAATGGGACTGTCAGTGCTGTTTGGACTGGAGTGGACTTATGGGACCACCTGGCATGGAGAGACCACTGTGACTCAGGTGAGACGTGTCATCATCATCATCTGTGCTGCTGCACGCTGCTGCCAGTGTCACTGTGAGAGTCAATTTCATGTGTGTGTGTGCCGCCCATTTAAATTTCTTGCCTTCCTGAGTCCTGTCCCTGAGCTACTTACTTACTATATTGAAATGTAGCACTACCCCCGTAGGAGCTGCTGGTTTAAATTTGGGCCTTGCACGTTCCCTCGCTCTTCGTTGTCTAGGGGATGAGATGAGAGTCTAAGAAACTTCAATGTCCACACAAGTTGTAAATCCTTTTTCTGTAGGTTTTATTTCACACAAACTTGTATAGGTAGCGGGATGGAGGGTCAGGGGAAGGTTCAGGCACACAATGCACATCACTGGGGAACTTCTATGTTTAAAAGACACACTTGCCACTTTCCTCAGAGTGGGTATTGCTCACCTGGATAGGCTCCTCTCACTAGCCTAGCAGCCCGGGATGATGCACGGACAAAAGAAAAATAATACAGTCTCTGCCACAGACCTTTCTTTGGAAGTAAAAAATAAACTGTTTCAGAATTCTCTGCCACAGGATTTAGTACCCGGATTTCCAGCCGTACAGTTTAGAGACTTTAAGCCGATCCGGCAACACTGTAAGGCATCATAGAATACGGTGCATCCTCCAATAAAGCTACCAGGCCTCTCCCGAGATACCAGCCTTCTGCTTGGTCCTCCCCTGGTTTTCTCCATTGCGTGGCTTCCTTCCGCAGGACAGACAGCACAGGATCATCTTCAAAGTGCAGGCCCCAGTCAAGACAACTGGGCCTACCTGGCAGAAATGCAGCCTCGGGCCCAGGTGGTCCCGGGGCTAAAAATGGACCATCACATACCTCGAGCCAGGAGGGCCACGAGGCAAAGATCCCAAGAAAATGATGTCTGCCCCTTAAGTATCCTTCCCCAGCATGCCTAGCGGGGAGACCACTCCCACTGGGCTGTTCCCAGGGAAAAACACCCAATACACTCAGGCCTGCCTGTGTTCCAACATTGGCCTGTGGTGGTAACGCCACCTACAGGCAAACAATGGGAAAACCCTCCAAGCACAGCCATAGCCAGAACAGAGGCTGATTTAGCCTTAATCATCAGAGTCTGAGCTAACTACCAGCTCAGACACCCACTAAATTTAAACATAGCGCCTGGTCATCAGGAGCAGGCCGCTACAGAAAATAAAATAACAAATATTTTTTTTGCTTTAATATCTACCTTATATCACATTGCTAATTGCATATTATACTTGTTTGTAGCCTAATTACTTAAATTTACACTTAAACCTGTAGTTTTGTAACTTTTGGAAATGCCAGTAAAAACAACATTTTGGGTGTCGTGTCAGTAAATTTCAATCTGGTAGGTTGGCAACACTGGTGGTAACATGTACAAAAGGTGAACCTATCCTTTAGTAGAACTGAAAACTCACATCCACAATGTACAGTATTTACCAGCTGCAGGCAGCTGATACACAGGCATACCACAGTAGAACCAAAACCCCAAGGCATGAGTTATATTACCAAATAGGGATGAGCTTCGCGTTCGATACGAACGTATGTTCGACTCGAACATCGGCCGTTCGATCGTTCGTCGAAATTCAAACAAAACGAGTCGTTTGTGCCAAATTCGAGTGACGCAAAACGGCCCATAATTCACTGCGGTGTTGAGCGCTGATGATTGGCCAAGCATGCTGTATGTCCCGCATGCTTGGCCAATCACAGCGCGCAAAAAACAAAGAGCCATAATTGGCCAAAGCCTGGGTTGCTTTGGCCAATTATGACTCAGGGCTTAAGCACACGCCCCACACTATAAAAGGCCGCCTTCCGGGCGGCCTTGTGTAGTGTGTTCCGGCTTGTTACAGAGAACAGTTAGAGAGACAGAGAGATTATCTTTTTAGATAGATAGAGTAGGGTAGTCTGTTTAGTTTGAAATACAGTGTGTAGAGAATATATATACATCCCTAGGAGTTGTACATATATTTATACACTGTATAGCTTAGCTAGATCTGCTCTTAGTATTTGTCAGGCAGGAGATTGTGCATAGCTGCAGTGCTCTAACGTGTTGTATTGCCTGCCTGTGTGCTGTGTAGTTTACACAGAGCAGGGTAGTCAGTTTAGCTTGAAATACAGTGTGTAGAGAATATATATACATCCCTAGGAGTTGTACATATATTTATACACTGTATAGCTTAGCTAGATCTGCTCTTAGTATTTGTCAGGCAGGAGATTGTGCATAGCTGCAGTGCTCTAACGTGTTGTATTGCCTGCCTGTGTGCTGTGTAGTTTACACCTAAACGTACTGGGTGTTACTGCATGTGTCCTGTTTATTTGCAACTAAGCGCATTTACTGCAAGTGCAATTTTGCTCTTTAATCGCATCTTTAATCGCACGTAAGCGCATTTACTGCAAGTGCAATTTTGCTCTTTAATCGCACGTAAGCGCATTTACTGCAAGTGCAATTTTGCTCTTTAATCGCACACAAGCGCATTTACTGTAAGTGCACGTGTCCTGTTTATTTGCAACTAAGCGCATTTAGTGTAAGTGCAAGTTTGCTCTTTAATAGCACGTAAGCGCATTTACTGCAAGTGCAATTTTGCTCTTTAATCGCACGTAAGCGCATTTACTGTAAGTGCAATTTTGCTCTTTAATCGCACGTAAGCGCATTTACTGTAAGTGTAAGTTTGCTCTTTAATAGCACGTAAGCACATTTACTGTAAGTGCAAGTTTGCTCTTTAATAGCACGTAAGCGCATTTACTGCAAGTGCAAGTTTGCTCTTTAATCGCACGTAAGCGCATTTACTGTAAGTGCAAGTTTGCTCTTTAATAGCACGTAAGCGCATTTACTGCAAGTGCAAGTTTGCTCTTTAATCGCACGTAAGCGCATTTACTGTAAGTGTAAGTTTGCTCTTTAATAGCACGTAAACGCATTTACTGTAAGTGCACGTGTGTTGTT
This sequence comes from Rana temporaria, assembly GCF_905171775.1. Taxonomy (NCBI): domain Eukaryota; kingdom Metazoa; phylum Chordata; class Amphibia; order Anura; family Ranidae; genus Rana; species Rana temporaria. Next base: position 124,618,082 of record NC_053490.1, on the reverse strand, counting down.
TATTTACACCTGAACGCATTAAAATGTCTGGAAGGACAACAAATAGAGGCAGAGAGTCACGAGGGCAAGCAGGCTCTGCATGTAGAGGCAACGCTGGTGGTGGACGTGGTACATCCTCTTCAGCACGTGGCCGTGGCCGCTCGTCCTTCTTTTCGGGAGCTGGCCGCGTTGAGCCTCAACATGCAGAGAAATTAGTAGAGTGGATGACCAAGCCGTCCTCATCCTCCTCATCCTCTCTCACACAGACTGATCTTAGTTTGTCTGGCAAAGCAGCTGCCAAGGCTTCCTCTTCCCCCTGCACAATGGCATCACACAATCCTTCCCTAGTCCCACTGTGTCCTCCTGAGGAGTCCCCCGAACTGTTTCAACACAGTGTTGGGTACATGCTGAATGAAGATGCGCAGCGTTTTGAAGGCTCCGATGATGGAACACAGATAGAGGAAGGCATTGATGTGAGCCCAGGAAGAGGGGGTGGCCGAGAGGGACAGCAATCTGGCAGTGATGTTCCCCCAGCTGGAGCATACTGCCAGGTTTTCGACAGTGATGAGGAGGGAGGGGATGATGAGGTCACTGACTCTACCTGGGTGCCTGATAGGAGAGAGGAGGAGGAGGAAGAGGAGGAGGAGTACGAGGCACAAGCACATCTCCAAAGAGGCAGGATTAAGGGCACACCAACTGCATTACATCGCACATCTACGCTTGTGCATGGCGCTGCTGTGTCTGAACGGTACAGCAAAAGTTCTTTGGTGTGGGCCTTTTTTGAAACATGTCCATCAGATCGTACCTTTGCTATTTGCAACATATGTCGCAAGCGTATCTCGCGTGGCCAAAACATCACCTGCTTGGGCACCACATGTTTGTCCAGACATATGTCGAGCTGCCATGCAGCTCGTTGGCAAGCATACCAGAAAGACCCACACCAAAGCGGACCTCCCCTTGCCCTTCTGTGACCTCCAACCCCACTAGACCCCCAGTCCTCTCTGAAGCCTGCACTGAAGTTGTAGAAATAGGTGTGTCACAACCTAGTAGTGGTAGTACATGCGGGCAATCTACTGATAGTACCAGACAAATTTCCCTGCCCCAGCTGCTGCAGCGCCGAAAGAAGTACGCTCCCAGCCATCCACATGCCCAGCGGTTGATTGCTAGCTTAGCAAAATTGCTAGCACTTCAACTGCTACCTTTTCAGTTGGTAGATTCTGCCCCCTTCCGTTTATGGAATGTGCAGTACCTCAGTGGCAAGTACCCAAACGCCACTTTTTCTCACGGAAGGCGATTCCGGCTCTCTACCGGCATGTGGAAGCCAATGTCCATGCCTCGCTGGACAGGGCGGTCAGTGGTAAGGTGCATCTTACCGCTGACTCATGGTCCAGCAGGCATGGACAGGGATGTTGCCTGTCTTTTACGGCCCATTGGGTGACTCTGCTGGCAGCTGAGAAGGACGCAGGGCAAGGTACAGTAGTTTTGGAGGTTGTTCCGCCACCACGCCTCCAAAACACTACTACTGGTTGTGACACACCTCTCTCCTCCACCCCCTCCTCTTCTTCTTCCTCTGTGGCCTCTTCCTGTGGTGATGTTTCCTCAGAACCAGCCGTGCTTCGTAGGCGTACGAGGGGCTACGCAGGAATGCAGCCCAAGAGATGCCATGCGGTGCTAGAGCTGGTGTGCTTGGTAGACAGGAGCCACACTGGGGAAGAGGTTCTGTTAGCTCTGCAGGGGCAGGCTCAGAGGTGGTTGACGCCACGCCAGCTGAAGCCTGGAATGGTGGTTAGCGATAATGGCACCAACCTCCTCTCTGCCCTGCGACAGGGAAAACTCACCCATGTGCCCTGTTTTGCGCATTTCCTAAATTTGGTGGTGCAGCGGTTCTTGGGCAGGTACCCGGGCTTACAGAATGTCCTGAAGCAGGCCAGGAAAGTCTGTGTGCATTTCCGGAGGTCATATAATGCCACTGCTTGGCTGACAGACCTCCAAAGGGAATACAACCTGCCCAAGAACCGCCTAATCTGTGACATGCCCACCAGATGGAACTCTACGTTGGCCATGCTGCAGTGGCTGCACACGCAGCAGAGGGCCATCAATGAGTACCTGTGCCAATATCGCAGCAGAACTGGGTCAGAGGAGCTTGGTTTTTTTTCACCACGCCAGTGGGCCTTGATCAGGGATGCATGCACTGTCCTGTCACCATTTGAGGAGGCCACGAGGATGGTGAGCAGTGACAGTGCATGCATCAGTGAGACTGTCCCTCTTATTCACATGTTGGAGCACACGCTACGTGGAATAATGGACAGGGCCCTTGAGGCAGAACAGAGGGAGGAAGAGGAGGACTTCCTTACCTCTCAAGGCCCCCTTTATCCAGACAGTGGTCCTGCTTGCACACCTAGCACACAGGAAGAGGAGGAGGAGGATGAGGAGGAGGAGGATGATTGTATCAGCAGCATGGAGGTGGAGCCTAGCACTCAGCATCAGCAGCAGCAGTCTTCAAGGGATCATTTACAGTCCCAAGGAACACGTGGACTTTTACGTGGCTGGGAGGAGGTGGCTGCGGATCCTGTCGTCCTCAGTGACCCAGAGGACTGTTCCCCCGAATGCCTCTGCAAACCTACGCTGCATGGCCTCCCTGATCCTGCAAAGCCTGCGTAAGGATCCTTGTGTATGTGCTATCAAGGAGAGGGATCATTACTGGCTGGCAACTCTCCTTGATCCACGTTACAAGAGTAAGGTTGCGGACCTTATGTTGCCATTGCAGAGGGAGCAGAAGATGAAACTTCTGCGGGAGGCCTTGCAGAATGGTCTGTGCAATGCGTTCCCAGAACCGTGGGGATTACCAAAACCTGGCCCTGGACAACGTCTTGCTGAGGCTTCGGTGAGTCACAGAAGGAGTGGTGGAGAAGGTGGCCATCTGACCGATGCGTTCAGACAATTTTTTAGTCCACAGCCCCAAGGTATGACCGTTTCCAGCAACCATCGCCAGCATTTGGTTTACATGGTCCGGGAATACCTAGGGGCAAGATCTGACTTGGACACCTTCCCCACCGAAAATCTTCTGGCTTACTGGGTCTTGAGGATGGATCACTGGCCAGAGCTTGCACAGTATGCAATTGAGCTACTGTCTTGCCCTGCATCCAGTGTTCTTTCAGAACGCACATTCAGTGCTGCTGGAGGCTTTGTGACCGATCACAGGGTGCGCCTCTCCACCGACTCTGTTGATCGTCTGACCTTCATCAAAATGAATCAGGCTTGGATCAACACCAGCTACCAAGCACCTGATGCTGATGTTACTAAATAATATTTTTTTGTTGAAATGTCAGATCCCTTTGAGACTGCTGCTGATGGAATATCCTTCTCCTCCTCACTTTTCTTGCTGATAGCTAGTAAGAAATTTTGTGTTTCTGGGCTCCGCCACCAGTGCCTAAGGCCTAATTTTTGTGCCCCTGTTTAACAGGGGCGTCTAATAACAATTTTTGATGCAATACTTTGCACGTGGCTCCTTGTTGTGCTCCAATTACAGTTATTGGGAGGGGTTGCAGTGTCGTGTTGTGCCTAAGGACACATTTTTCTGCCCCTGTTTAACAGGAGCGCCTAATAACAATTTTTGATGCAATACTTTGCACGTGGCTCCTTGTTGTGCTCCAATTACAGTTATTGGGAGGGGTTGCAGTGTTGTTTTGTGCCTAAGGCACAATTTTTCTGCCCCTGTTTAACCGGGGCGCCTAATAACAATTTTTGATGCAATACTTTGCATGTGGCTCCTTGTTGTGCTCCAATTACAGTTATTGGGAGGGGTTGCAGTGTTGTGTTGTGCCTAAGGACACATTTTTCTGCCCCTGTTTAACAGGGGCGCCTAATAACAATTTTTGATGCAATACTTTGCACGTGGCTCCTTGTTGTGCTCCAATTACAGTTATTGGGAGGAGTTGCAGTGTTGTGTTGTGCCTAAGGCACAATTTTTCTGCCCCTGTTTAACAGGGGCGCCTAATAACAATTTTTGATGCAATACTTTGCACGTGGCTCCTTGTTGTGCTCCAACTACAGTTATTGGGAGAGGTTGCAGTGTTGTGTTGTGCCTAAGGCACAATTTTTCTGCCCCTGTTTAACAGGGGCACCTAATAAAAATGTTTGATGCAATACTTTGCACGTGGCTCCTTGTTGTGCTCCAATTACAGTTATTGGGAGGGGTTGCAGTGTTGTGTTGTGCCTAAGGACACATTTTTCTGCCCCTGTTTAACAGGAGCACCTAATAACAATTTTTGATGCAATACTTTGCACGTGGCTCCTTGTTGTGCTCCAATTACAGTTATTGGGAGGAGTTGCAGTGTTGTGTTGTGCCTAAGGACAAATTTTTCTGCCCCTGTTTAACAGGAGCGCCTAATAACAATTTTTGATGCAATACTTTGCACGTGGCTCCTTGTTGTGCTCCAATTACAGTTATTGGGAGGAGTTGCAGTGTTGTGTTGTGCCTAAGGCACAATTTTTCTGCCCCTGTTTAACAGGGGCGCCTAATAACAATTTTTGATGCAATACTTTGCACGTGGCTCCTTGTTGTGCTCCAATTACAGTTATTGGGAGAGGTTGCAGTGTTGTGTTGTGCCTAAGGCACAATTTTTCTGCCCCTGTTTAAAAGGGGCACCTAATAAAAATGTTTGATGCAATACTTTGCACGTGGCTCCTTGTTGTGCTCCAATTACAGTTATTGGGAGGGGTTGCAGTGTTGTGTTGTGCCTAAGGACACATTTTTCTGCCCCTGTTTAACAGGAGCACCTAATAACAATTTTTGATGCAATACTTTGCACGTGGCTCCTTGTTGTGCTCCAATTACAGTTATTGGGAGGAGTTGCAGTGTTGTGTTGTGCCTAAGGACAAATTTTTCTGCCCCTGTTTAACAGGAGCGCCTAATAACAATTTTTGATGCAATACTTTGCACGTGGCTCCTTGTTGTGCTCCAATTACAGTTATTGGGAGGAGTTGCAGTGTTGTGTTGTGCCTAAGGCACAATTTTTCTGCCCCTGTTTAACAGGGGCGCCTAATAACAATTTTTGATGCAATACTTTGCACGTGGCTCCTTGTTGTGCTCCAATTACAGTTATTGGGAGAGGTTGCAGTGTTGTGTTGTGCCTAAGGCACAATTTTTCTGCCCCTGTTTAACAGGGGCACCTAATAAAAATGTTTGATGCAATACTTTGCACGTGGCTCCTTGTTGTGCTCCAATTACAGTTATTGGGAGGGGTTGCAGTGTTGTGTTGTGCCTAAGGACACATTTTTCTGCCCCTGTTTAACAGGAACGCCTAATAACAATTTTTGATGCAATACTTTGCACGTGGCTCTTTGTTGCGCTCCAATTACAGTTATTGGGAGGGGTTGCAGTGTTGTGTTGTGCCTAAGGACACATTTTTCTGCCCCTGTTCAACAGGGGCGCCTAATAACAATTTTGGATGCAATACTTTGCACGTGGCTCCCTGTTGTGCTCCAATTATAGTTATTGGGAGGGGTTGCAGTGTTGTGTTGTGCCTAAGGACACATTTTTCTGCCCCTGTTTAACAGGAGCACCTAATAACAATTTTTGATGCAATACTTTGCACGTGGCTCCTTGTTGTGCTCCAATTACAGTTATTGGGAGGGGTTGCAGTGTTGTGTTGTGCCTAAGGACAAATTTTTCTGCCCCTGTTTAACAGGGGCGCCTAATAACAATTTTTGATGCAATACTTTGCACGTGGCTCCTTGTTGTGCTCCAATTACAGTTATTGGGAGGAGTTGCAGTGTTGTGTTGTGCCTAAGGCACAATTTTTCTGCCCCTGTTTAACATGGGGCGCCTAATAACAATTTTTGATGCAATACTTTGCACGTGGCTCCTTGTTGTGCTCCAATTACAGTTATTGGGAGAGGTTGCAGTGTTGTGTTGTGCCTAAGGCACAATTTTTCTGCCCCTGTTTAACAGGGGCACCTAATAAAAATATTTGATGCAATACTTTGCACGTGGCTCCTTGTTGTGCTCCAATTACAGTTATTGGGAGGGGTTGCAGTGTTGTGCCTAAGGACACATTTTTCTGCCCCTGTTTAACAGGAGCGCCTAATAACAATTTTTGATGCAATACTTTGCACGTGGCTCTTTGTTGCGCTCCAATTACAGTTATTGGGAGGGGTTGCAGTGTTGTGTTGTGCCTAAGGACACATTTTTCTGCCCCTGTTCAACAGGGGCGCCTAATAACAATTTTTGATGCAATACTTTGCACGTGGCTCCTTGTTGTGCTCCAATTACAGTTATTGGCAGAGGTTGCAGTGTTGTGTTGTGCCTAAGGCACAATTTTTCTGCCCCTGTTTAACAGGGGCACCTAATAAAAATGTTTGATGCAATACTTTGCACGTGGCTCCTTGTTGTGCTCCAATTACAGTTATTGGGAGGGGTTGCAGTGTTGTGTTGTGCCTAAGGACACATTTTTCTGCCCCTGTTTAACAGGAACGCCTAATAACAATTTTTGATGCAATACTTTGCACGTGGCTCTTTGTTGCGCTCCAATTACAGTTATTGGGAGGGGTTGCAGTGTTGTGTTGTGCCTAAGGACACATTTTTCTGCCCCTGTTCAACAGGGGCGCCTAATAACAATTTTGGATGCAATACTTTGCACGTGGCTCCCTGTTGTGCTCCAATTATAGTTATTGGGAGGGGTTGCAGTGTTGTGTTGTGCCTAAGGACACATTTTTCTGCCCCTGTTTAACAGGAGCACCTAATAACAATTTTTGATGCAATACTTTGCACGTGGCTCCTTGTTGTGCTCCAATTACAGTTATTGGGAGGGGTTGCAGTGTTGTGTTGTGCCTAAGGACAAATTTTTCTGCCCCTGTTTAACAGGGGCGCCTAATAACAATTTTTGATGCAATACTTTGCACGTGGCTCCTTGTTGTGCTCCAATTACAGTTATTGGGAGGAGTTGCAGTGTTGTGTTGTGCCTAAGGCACAATTTTTCTGCCCCTGTTTAACATGGGGCGCCTAATAACAATTTTTGATGCAATACTTTGCACGTGGCTCCTTGTTGTGCTCCAATTACAATTATTGGGAGAGGTTGCAGTGTTGTGTTGTGCCTAAGGCACAATTTTTCTGCCCCTGTTTAACAGGGGCACCTAATAAAAATATTTGATGCAATACTTTGCACGTGGCTCCTTGTTGTGCTCCAATTACAGTTATTGGGAGGGGTTGCAGTGTTGTGCCTAAGGACACATTTTTCTGCCCCTGTTTAACAGGAGCGCCTAATAACAATTTTTGATGCAATACTTTGCACGTGGCTCTTTGTTGCGCTCCAATTACAGTTATTGGGAGGGGTTGCAGTGTTGTGTTGTGCCTAAGGACACATTTTTCTGCCCCTGTTTAACAGGGGCACCTAATAACAATTTTTGATGCAATACTTTGCACGTGGCTCCCTGTTGTGCTCCAATTACAGTTATTGGGAGGGGTTGCAGTGTTGTTTTGTGCCTAAGGCACAATTTTTTTGCCCCTGTTTAACAGGAGCGCCTAATAACAATTTTTGATGCAATACTTTGCACGTGGCTCCTTGTTGTGCTCCAATTACAGTTATTGGGAGGAGTTGCAGTGTTGTGTTGTGCCTAAGGACAAATTTTTCTGCCCCTGTTTAACAGGAGCGCCTAATAACAATTTAAGATGCAATACTTTGCACGTGGCTCCTTGTTGTGCTCCAATTACAGTTATTGGGAGGAGTTGCAGTGTTGTGTTGTGCCTAAGGCACAATTTTTCTGCCCCTGTTTAACAGGGGCACCTAATAAAAATGTTTGATGCAATACTTTGCACGTGGCTCCTTGTTGTGCTCCAATTACAGTTATTGGGAGGGGTTGCAGTGTTGTGCCTAAGGACACATTTTTCTGCCCCTGTTTAACAGGAGCGCCTAATAACAATTTTTGATGCAATACTTTGCACGTGGCTCTTTGTTGCGCTCCAATTACAGTTATTGGGAGGGGTTGCAGTGTTGTGTTGTGCCTAAGGACACATTTTTCTGCCCCTGTTCAACAGGGGCGCCTAATAACAATTTTTGATGCAATACTTTGCACGTGGCTCCTTGTTGTGCTCCAATTACAGTTATTGGGAGGAGTTGCAGTGTTGTGTTGTGCCTAAGGACAAATTTTTCTGCCCCTGTTTAACAGGCGCGCCTAATAACAATTTTTGATGCAATACTTTGCACGTGGCTCCTTGTTGTGCTCCAATTACAGTTATTGGGAGGAGTTGCAGTGTTGTGTTGTGCCTAAGGCACAATTTTTCTGCCCCTGTTTAACAGGGGCACCTAATAAAAATGTTTGATGCAATACTTTGCACGTGGCTCCTTGTTGTGCTCCAATTACAGTTATTGGGAGGGGTTGCAGTGTTGTGCCTAAGGACACATTTTTCTGCCCCTGTTTAACAGGAGCGCCTAATAACAATTTTTGATGCAATACTTTGCACGTGGCTCTTTGTTGCGCTCCAATTACAGTTATTGGGAGGGGTTGCAGTGTTGTGTTGTGCCTAAGGACACATTTTTCTGCCCCTGTTCAACAGGGGCGCCTAATAACAATTTTTGATGCAATACTTTGCACGTGGCTCCCTGTTGTGCTCCAATTACAGTTATTGGGAGGGGTTGCAGTGTTGTGTTGTGCCTAAGGCACAATTTTTTTGCCCCTGTTTAACCGGTGCGCCTAATAACAATTTTTGATGCAATACTTTGCACGTGGCTCCTTGTTGTGCTCCAATTACAGTTATTGGGAGGGGTTGCAGTGTTGTGTTGTGCCTAAGGACACATTTTTCTGCCCCTGTTTAACAGGGGCGCCTAATAACAATTTTTGATGCAATACTTTGCACGTGGCTCCTTGTTGTGCTCCAATTACAGTTATTGGGAGGGGTTGCAGTGTTGTGTTGTGCCTAAGGACACATTTTTCTGCCCCTGTTTAACAGGAGCGCCTAATAACAATTTTTGATGCAATACTTTGCACGTGGCTCCTTGTTGTGCTCCAATTACAGTTATTGGGAGGGGTTGCAGTGTTGTGTTGTGCCTAAGGACAAATTTTTCTGCCCCTGTTTAACAGGAGCGCCTAATAACAATTTTTGATGCAATACTTTGCACGTGGCTCCCTGTTGTGCTCCAATTACAGTTATTGGGAGGGGTTGCAGTGTTGTGTTGTGCCTAAGGACACATTTTTCTGCCCCTGTTTAACAGGGGCGCCTAATAACAATTTTTGATGCAATACTTTGCACGTGGCTCCTTGTTGTGCTCCAATTACAGTTATTGGGAGGAGTTGCAGTGTTGTGTTGTGCCTAAGGCACAATTTTTCTGCCCCTGTTTAACAGGGGCGCCTAATAACAATTTTTGATGCAATACTTTGCACGTGGCTCCTTGTTGTGCTCCAATTACAGTTATTGGGAGAGGTTGCAGTGTTGTGTTGTGCCTAAGGCACAATTTTTCTGCCCCTGTTTAAAAGGGGCACCTAATAAAAATGTTTGATGCAATACTTTGCACGTGGCTCCTTGTTGTGCTCCAATTACAGTTATTGGGAGGGGTTGCAGTGTTGTGTTGTGCCTAAGGACACATTTTTCTGCCCCTGTTTAACAGGAGCACCTAATAACAATTTTTGATGCAATACTTTGCACGTGGCTCCTTGTTGTGCTCCAATTACAGTTATTGGGAGGAGTTGCAGTGTTGTGTTGTGCCTAAGGACAAATTTTTCTGCCCCTGTTTAACAGGAGCGCCTAATAACAATTTTTGATGCAATACTTTGCACGTGGCTCCTTGTTGTGCTCCAATTACAGTTATTGGGAGGAGTTGCAGTGTTGTGTTGTGCCTAAGGCACAATTTTTCTGCCCCTGTTTAACAGGGGCGCCTAATAACAATTTTTGATGCAATACTTTGCACGTGGCTCCTTGTTGTGCTCCAATTACAGTTATTGGGAGAGGTTGCAGTGTTGTGTTGTGCCTAAGGCACAATTTTTCTGCCCCTGTTTAACAGGGGCACCTAATAAAAATGTTTGATGCAATACTTTGCACGTGGCTCCTTGTTGTGCTCCAATTACAGTTATTGGGAGGGGTTGCAGTGTTGTGTTGTGCCTAAGGACACATTTTTCTGCCCCTGTTTAACAGGAACGCCTAATAACAATTTTTGATGCAATACTTTGCACGTGGCTCTTTGTTGCGCTCCAATTACAGTTATTGGGAGGGGTTGCAGTGTTGTGTTGTGCCTAAGGACACATTTTTCTGCCCCTGTTCAACAGGGGCGCCTAATAACAATTTTGGATGCAATACTTTGCACGTGGCTCCCTGTTGTGCTCCAATTATAGTTATTGGGAGGGGTTGCAGTGTTGTGTTGTGCCTAAGGACACATTTTTCTGCCCCTGTTTAACAGGAGCACCTAATAACAATTTTTGATGCAATACTTTGCACGTGGCTCCTTGTTGTGCTCCAATTACAGTTATTGGGAGGGGTTGCAGTGTTGTGTTGTGCCTAAGGACAAATTTTTCTGCCCCTGTTTAACAGGGGCGCCTAATAACAATTTTTGATGCAATACTTTGCACGTGGCTCCTTGTTGTGCTCCAATTACAGTTATTGGGAGGAGTTGCAGTGTTGTGTTGTGCCTTAGGCACAATTTTTCTGCCCCTGTTTAACATGGGGCGCCTAATAACAATTTTTGATGCAATACTTTGCACGTGGCTCCTTGTTGTGCTCCAATTACAGTTATTGGGAGAGGTTGCAGTGTTGTGTTGTGCCTAAGGCACAATTTTTCTGCCCCTGTTTAACAGGGGCACCTAATAAAAATATTTGATGCAATACTTTGCACGTGGCTCCTTGTTGTGCTCCAATTACAGTTATTGGGAGGGGTTGCAGTGTTGTGCCTAAGGACACATTTTTCTGCCCCTGTTTAACAGTAGGCCTAATAACAATTTTTGATGCAATACTTTGCACGTGGCTCTTTGTTGCGCTCCAATTACAGTTATTGGGAGGGGTTGCAGTGTTGTGTTGTGCCTAAGGACACATTTTTCTGCCCCTGTTCAACAGGGGCGCCTAATAACAATTTTTGATGCAATACTTTGCACGTGGCTCCTTGTTGTGCTCCAATTACAGTTATTGGCAGAGGTTGCAGTGTTGTGTTGTGCCTAAGGCACAATTTTTCTGCCCCTGTTTAACAGGGGCACCTAATAAAAATGTTTGATGCAATACTTTGCACGTGGCTCCTTGTTGTGCTCCAATTACAGTTATTGGGAGGGGTTGCAGTGTTGTGTTGTGCCTAAGGACACATTTTTCTGCCCCTGTTTAACAGGAACGCCTAATAACAATTTTTGATGCAATACTTTGCACGTGGCTCTTTGTTGCGCTCCAATTACAGTTATTGGGAGGGGTTGCAGTGTTGTGTTGTGCCTAAGGACACATTTTTCTGCCCCTGTTCAACAGGGGCGCCTAATAACAATTTTGGATGCAATACTTTGCACGTGGCTCCCTGTTGTGCTCCAATTATAGTTATTGGGAGGGGTTGCAGTGTTGTGTTGTGCCTAAGGACACATTTTTCTGCCCCTGTTTAACAGGAGCACCTAATAACAATTTTTGATGCAATACTTTGCACGTGGCTCCTTGTTGTGCTCCAATTACAGTTATTGGGAGGGGTTGCAGTGTTGTGTTGTGCCTAAGGACAAATTTTTCTGCCCCTGTTTAACAGGGGCGCCTAATAACAATTTTTGATGCAATACTTTGCACGTGGCTCCTTGTTGTGCTCCAATTACAGTTATTGGGAGGAGTTGCAGTGTTGTGTTGTGCCTAAGGCACAATTTTTCTGCCCCTGTTTAACATGGGGCGCCTAATAACAATTTTTGATGCAATACTTTGCACGTGGCTCCTTGTTGTGCTCCAATTACAATTATTGGGAGAGGTTGCAGTGTTGTGTTGTGCCTAAGGCACAATTTTTCTGCCCCTGTTTAACAGGGGCACCTAATAAAAATATTTGATGCAATACTTTGCACGTGGCTCCTTGTTGTGCTCCAATTACAGTTATTGGGAGGGGTTGCAGTGTTGTGCCTAAGGACACATTTTTCTGCCCCTGTTTAACAGGAGCGCCTAATAACAATTTTTGATGCAATACTTTGCACGTGGCTCTTTGTTGCGCTCCAATTACAGTTATTGGGAGGGGTTGCAGTGTTGTGTTGTGCCTAAGGACACATTTTTCTGCCCCTGTTTAACAGGGGCACCTAATAACAATTTTTGATGCAATACTTTGCACGTGGCTCCCTGTTGTGCTCCAATTACAGTTATTGGGAGGGGTTGCAGTGTTGTTTTGTGCCTAAGGCACAATTTTTTTGCCCCTGTTTAACAGGAGCGCCTAATAACAATTTTTGATGCAATACTTTGCACGTGGCTCCTTGTTGTGCTCCAATTACAGTTATTGGGAGGAGTTGCAGTGTTGTGTTGTGCCTAAGGACAAATTTTTCTGCCCCTGTTTAACAGGAGCGCCTAATAACAATTTAAGATGCAATACTTTGCACGTGGCTCCTTGTTGTGCTCCAATTACAGTTATTGGGAGGAGTTGCAGTGTTGTGTTGTGCCTAAGGCACAATTTTTCTGCCCCTGTTTAACAGGGGCACCTAATAAAAATGTTTGATGCAATACTTTGCACGTGGCTCCTTGTTGTGCTCCAATTACAGTTATTGGGAGGGGTTGCAGTGTTGTGCCTAAGGACACATTTTTCTGCCCCTGTTTAACAGGAGCGCCTAATAACAATTTTTGATGCAATACTTTGCACGTGGCTCTTTGTTGCGCTCCAATTACAGTTATTGGGAGGGGTTGCAGTGTTGTGTTGTGCCTAAGGACACATTTTTCTGCCCCTGTTCAACAGGGGCGCCTAATAACAATTTTTGATGCAATACTTTGCACGTGGCTCCCTGTTGTGCTCCAATTACAGTTATTGGGAGGGGTTGCAGTGTTGTGTTGTGCCTAAGGACACATTTTTCTGCCCCTGTTCAACAGGGGCGCCTAATAACAATTTTTGATGCAATACTTTGCACGTGGCTCCTTGTTGTGCTCCAATTACAGTTATTGGGAGGAGTTGCAGTGTTGTGTTGTGCCTAAGGACAAATTTTTCTGCCCCTGTTTAACAGGCGCGCCTAATAACAATTTTTGATGCAATACTTTGCACGTGGCTCCTTGTTGTGCTCCAATTACAGTTATTGGGAGGAGTTGCAGTGTTGTGTTGTGCCTAAGGCACAATTTTTCTGCCCCTGTTTAACAGGGGCACCTAATAAAAATGTTTGATGCAATACTTTGCACGTGGCTCCTTGTTGTGCTCCAATTACAGTTATTGGGAGGGGTTGCAGTGTTGTGCCTAAGGACACATTTTTCTGCCCCTGTTTAACAGGAGCGCCTAATAACAATTTTTGATGCAATACTTTGCACGTGGCTCTTTGTTGCGCTCCAATTACAGTTATTGGGAGGGGTTGCAGTGTTGTGTTGTGCCTAAGGACACATTTTTCTGCCCCTGTTCAACAGGGGCGCCTAATAACAATTTTTGATGCAATACTTTGCACGTGGCTCCCTGTTGTGCTCCAATTACAGTTATTGGGAGGGGTTGCAGTGTTGTGTTGTGCCTAAGGCACAATTTTTTTGCCCCTGTTTAACCGGTGCGCCTAATAACAATTTTTGATGCAATACTTTGCACGTGGCTCCTTGTTGTGCTCCAATTACAGTTATTGGGAGGGGTTGCAGTGTTGTGTTGTGCCTAAGGACACATTTTTCTGCCCCTGTTTAACAGGGGCGCCTAATAACAATTTTTGATGCAATACTTTGCACGTGGCTCCTTGTTGTGCTCCAATTACAGTTATTGGGAGGGGTTGCAGTGTTGTGTTGTGCCTAAGGACACATTTTTCTGCCCCTGTTTAACAGGAGCGCCTAATAACAATTTTTGATGCAATACTTTGCACGTGGCTCCTTGTTGTGCTCCAATTACAGTTATTGGGAGGGGTTGCAGTGTTGTGTTGTGCCTAAGGACAAATTTTTCTGCCCCTGTTTAACAGGAGCGCCTAATAACAATTTTTGATGCAATACTTTGCACGTGGCTCCCTGTTGTGCTCCAATTACAGTTATTGGGAGGGGTTGCAGTGTTGTGTTGTGCCTAAGGACACATTTTTCTGCCCCTGTTTAACAGGGGCGCCTAATAACAATTTTTGATGCAATACTTTGCACGTGGCTCTTTGTTGCGCTCCAATTACAGTATGTTTGAGGGGTGTCCTTTTTTCTACAATTTTTATTTCAGAAAAAAATAATGGCCCCCCCACCACCCCTAAAATAATCGACATATTGTTGCCACACAGCACGTGCGCAAGCAGTATTAAATTACTTTTTTCTTATAATAATCTCATATTGTGCAGGGACATTTCTAAACACGTGCCACTACTATAGACACACAGCAGGTGTGATATTTAAAGGAATTTTTCATTTTTTTTTCACTTGAAGCATCATTAAAATCGCTGCTCCGGAAAAAACGGCTGTTTTTAAAACTTTTTTTTCCATTGATACATGTTCCCTGGGGCAAGACCCGGGTTCTGAAATACGTTTTCCAACATTAAATTGAATATTGGTCTTTAAAATGAGCGTTTTTGAATTCGAACGTTCGAGTCCCATAGACTTCAATGGGGTTCTAAATGTTCGCGCGAACCCGCGGTCTGTTCGAACGTTCTGGTGCGAACCGAACGCGGATATGTTCGGCTCATCCCTATTACCAAATAAAAGCTGTGCCTTACAAGTTCTTTTTATACAAATCAGCATTTATTACTGCTGAATGTTTGAACAGCAGTGTATTGTCAGCATTGTTCATACTTTTGCTAAATGTCTATACAGATGATCTTATTTGACACTTCTTGGACAATGGAGACTTTGCTCTGTGGCACAACATTCACTGGTTTCCCAGGCACATGTACCTGCTGCTCTTTATATTTACACGTTGCTTCATTTTCCAGCCAAAAATCAAGCAGCGTTATATCCAAAGGGCATCTGGACTTTGTCTCTTGCTTGCTTCCATGTCAGAATGTAATGAGTCAGCACCCAGTAACTGCTTCTCTGTTGTTACCATCCTGTTGTAATCTGGATTTTAAGGACAAGGAAAAATCCAAATACATTAGAAAATGCTCTTCTAAGTTCATACATAGATATTTATTATTGCTGCAGTATTATGTCAAGTAGCAAGTTTATAGCATTTACATCATCATTGTTTAGTAAAATAGGATCTCCAGGTACCAAGACATATCTTTAATTTGGTAAGGGCCGATAAGCAAAGTGACTTAAAGGGTAACTACACTTAATAGAAAAAATAATATAGCATATACAAATGCGACGCAAGTCATATTGTAATTAAATGTTATTAAATTAAATGTTATTAAAATTGACCTTTCCTTTTTAATCTGAAGCTCTGTCATTTAAAAAAAATGCAATGCAATCTGGGTACCTGGAGGTGTTCTGTACATAGAGTGTGTACAAAATGCCACCCCACCCAGAAACATAATTTCCAGCTTGTATGACCAATTTTCCCAAAAAGACAGATTTCCAGCATCCCCTGCAACAAAAATGTAATTTTTGGTGGGATATTTTAAATTCTCGGCTAAAGGGATGCTGACCCTGCAATTTTCCTCATTGGAGGCCTGCAGGTTCAGCAGCTGATTGATAATTATGAAAACACCCCCATTAGACTCACTGGGCACAGGGACACTTTAGAATAACAAAAGGTAGCAATCTGCAATAATGTTTGTTAAAATCCTTGTAATGCACATAGATCACCCAGAGGGGAATGTTTTTTTTCTCAACAAAAATGGAGTTACGCTTTAAGTTAACTAAACATCTGTCTTATTAAGACTGATTCTGTATTTCAAAAAGCATTTCTCACCCATGGTAGACTTCAGCCCATTCACAAGCTCAACGCTATGAGAAAACCGAAGCCCACCTACCAACCTCATGCAATGACACACACATCCTGAGCACCATTGAATTCTTTCTGAATTGGTTAGCACAGAGGACTCCTTTTCAGCAGATTGTTAGCTCTCTTATTTCAACTTCATAGAATAATAACATCTTTAATAGTCCAAGAATAAATCATTTATTGTTACATCCCATTAAAGCATCAGTCAGATGGCATGGCAATAATAAGACTCCATATCCAAGTACATAATTTGCAACATTACGGGTGAGTTCTTTCCTTGCTCAAGCAAGAATTTACAACTAAAAATCTCAGACTGAGAAAGGGTTGCCTAGCCCTAGACCAATTCAAGTCTTTTGTGATTGCTTCTCTAAGGCCTGGTTCACACTGCTGCGTTTTGACATGCGATTTGACATCAAATTGGCTGCATTTTCCGTCAATTGTCGGCAATGGTACCGTCCTAATCGGTGCGACGCCACATCTGCAGCACTGCACCGATTTTAAAAAGTTGTTTCTGTACTATTTTGCTTTTTTGGGCCACGATTTACATTGACATCTGTGCAGAAACCTACACAGATGTCTCTGTAATCGCGGCCGAAATTGGGACTGCCAGCGGGAGTAAAATGGTGCGAGTTCAGCTGAACTTGCACGGCTTCATTCCCGCAGCCCAATGTGAACCTGGGCTGAAGGGCTCTAACTACTGATTCTTTATAGTTGGCTATTGCAAAATATGATGCCCTGAAGTTGAGTAAATAAGCTATAATGGCCAATGTTAGGTTTTGGGCTTGTGTTCATGGGATCAGTTTGACATGCTTCTGAGATCATTCAGAATTTATTGATCTGCATATTTAACCTGCGATTATCTTTCTTCAAGTGAATTTTGCTTTCACATAGCCTTTTCAAAACAGGCCCTTATTCTGCTAAAAAGTTCTTTGTGCTGACCAGTTTGGACAGAACATGCTAAGACCAACAGCACGTTTGACCTAATGCCCATGGCCCTGCACAGCATATCACTAACCTTGTAAATGGTAAATTACTCTGCTGTCTGTTGGATGGTTCAACCTCACTCTAGTGTGGTAGATATATAATACTGCTGCAACTAAAATGTGAGACACACACAATAAATCTATTCTAAAAAAATAAGCAAATATGAACATATCCCATGCATCAACAAGATAAGTATGTGATACCAATATCCGCATCAGTGGGGGCTATTACGCACCCAATCAGCTGGAGATAATACTAATAAAACAGAAACTGTGCTACTTAAAAAATATATGGGTCATAAATGAATATGGTAAACTCAGATGATCATAAACAAAAATGACATATTTCTTAGGGCCATATGGCGTGTGAAAGTCCATAGTATTTAGACAAAAAAGTTTATGCAATCATGTGATACTCCAAGGGTTAATTCATATATAAAATCCACAGTTCACTTGACATCCATGACTTCAAATGAAAAAAACACCCAAGGAATAGTGTTGAATAGAGTTGAAATATAAAGGTTCTTCTACCTAAGATACCACTTACCAGATAAGTTGATCTCTTTATAGGGAGATCAAAAGAGCCTGTGACTTACACCCCAGCCCGGGTTTCTATGCTTGTCAGCAAAGTCTCCCAGCTCCTCTGCTCTAGGTGTCCTTGGTACAGCCCGCAGTTAGTAGTTCCCCATATTGGAATGAAAGAAAGCTTCCATAGTGTAATTCAGCAAAAACATTTAGGCCCGGATTCACGTAGATGCACGTAACTTTGTGCGGGCGTAACGTATCCTATTTACGTTACGCCTCCGCAACTTTTACAGGCAAGTGCCGTATTCTCAAAAGAAAGTTGCGGCGGCGTAGCGTAAATAGGCCGGCGTAAGCCCGCCTAATTCAAATTGTGAAGAGGTGGGCGTGTGTTATGTAAAATAACCATGACCCAACGTGATTGACGTTTTTCACGAACGGCACATGCGCCGTCCGTGGACATATCCCAGTGTGCATTGCTCCAATTACGCCGCAAGGACGTATTGGTTTTGACGTGAACGTAAATTACGTCCAGCCCCATTCACGTCGCAAACAACGTACAATTTTTTAAATTCTACGCGGGAACGACGTCCATACTTAACATTGGTACGCCGCATGTACGCCTCATATAGCAGGGGTAACTTTACGCCGGGAAAAGCCTAACGTAAACGGCGTATCTGTACTGCGTCGGCCAGGCGTACGTTCGTGAATTCGCGTATCTAGCTGATTTACATATTTCTAGGCGTAAATCAGCGTACACGCCCCTAGCGGCCAGCGTAAATATGCAGTTAAGATCCGACGTCGTAAGAGACTTACGCCGGTCGGATCTAATAGAAATCTATGCGTAACTGATTTTAAGAATCAGGCGCATAGATACGACCGCCCAGACTCAGAGATAAGACGGCGTATCTGGAGATACGCCGTCGTATCTCCTTTGTGAATCTGGGCCTTAATATATAAAAAAACAGAACTGCACTTACAATGTATTGTAGATAAAAAGCGTATCATAAAATACATTTAAGCCGTCTGGCTCTCAATAGCAGCCCGTTCCTTCCGGGACCTTGCGTTATTTGCTGTGACGTCAGCACGCCGCTCCTCCCTACGCCGTTTCGTCACAAATGATGACGTCGTCCTGGGGCACTATTTTTTTTGAGAATTTCCCTTTTACTTCCTGTTACTTCCTGTGGGGACAGGAAGTAATGGTAAATATCTCCAGTGGGAACAAAAAATTGCAATAGAACACTTTTCATTAAAATGGGAAAGGTTTAGAACATCTGTCAAGATATTATTACCATGATTTAAATATATCCTATGCTAGCAAGTACCCACAATCACTGTGTCAGGGTGGTCAATTAACATAGGCTGATCAGCTGATCAGCCATTACATACAGATGAATCTCTTACGAACAAAATGAGGGTGTAAGGGAATTTTGAGGTACCATTAACCAAACCAGTAAATAAAATTAACAAAGCTTTATTACTATTACAATAAAAACAAACGTGAGTACACCCCTACATCATATATGGCTCACATTATTTGAATAATTTATCTACATTTGATGCTACATATTCTAACATATTCATTCCATGCATATCCTATGAAGCCCAAAATTCAGACTTGTTTTGAGACTTGCTTTTCCACTGGGGCAACATTCTGAATCTTTATATAGAAATAAAGTTCAAATTAAAAATGATAGTAAGATGTATATGTAAAGCAAAAAACTTGTACCCATGGGTGCCACATTAATACTAAATAGTGCCATGATTTTCCCCCCATATTTTTTTTATGGTATTTTAGCAGACCTGGGATCTATGTGGCTGTAGGCCATCCACCTTTCCTCTTCTCCGGTGGCTCTGATGGAAACACGCAGAGTTCCATGGGCCAGATCCTCAAAAGGGATACGCCGGCGTACGCCGTCGTATCCCTGGTTCTAACTTTGGAACTGATCCACAGAATCAGTTTTCCAAAGTTAGGCAGAAGATCCGACATGTGTAAGGGACTTACACTGCCGGATCTTAGGATGCAGTACCGCATCCGCCGCTGGGGGCATTTCGAGTCGAAATGCCGCTTCGGGCATGCAAATTAGCACTTAGGACGATCCACAAAGCTTTTCAGCTTCGTTTTTTCGCCGTAAGTTTTAGTTTGCAAGTGTAAAATTAGGGCTGCTTTTACAAAGTGTAAAGTTAGTAACACCATGTAAAAGCACATTCAAGCGACGGCATTTGGTATGCATTCCTGAGGGAGAACTCCACGGCAATTTGTAAAATCAAAACCGGCATGGGTTCCCCCCCAGGAGCATACCAGGCCCTTAGGTCTGGTATGGGTTGTAAGGAGACCCCCCCTACGCCGAAAAATCGACGTAGGGGGGTCCCCCTACAATCCATACCAGACCCGTATCCAAAGCACGCTACCCGGCCGGCCAGGAATGGGAGTGGGGACGAGCGAGCGCCCCCCCCCTCCTGAGCCGTACCAGGCCGCATGCCCTCAACATGGGGGGGTTGGGTGCTCTGGGGCAGGGGGGCGCACTGCGGGCCCCCCCACCCCAGAGCACCCTGTCCCCATGTTGATGAGGACAGGACCTCTTCCCGACAACCCTGGCCGTTGGTTGTCGGGGTCTGCGGGCGGGGGCTTATCGGAATCTGGGAGTCCCCTCAAATAAGGGGGCCCCCAGATACCGGCCCCCCACCCTAAGTGAATGGATATGGGGTACATCGTACCCCTACCCATTCACCTGGAGGCAAAGTGATAGTTATTAAACACACGACACAAGGGTTTTTAAAATCATTTATTAGTCTGCTCCGGAGGCCCCCCCTGTCTTCTTTAGCTCTAATACCAGGGGGGGCTTCTTCTTCCGCTCTCCGGGGGGGGCTTCTTCTTCCGCTCTCCGGGGGGGGCTTCTTCTTCCGCTCTCCGGGGGGGGCTTCTTCTTCCGCTCTCCGGGGGTCTTCTTCTATCTTCGCCGCTCTCCGCTGTTGACTCGGCGCACCTTCCATCGGCGCAATGATGGAAGCGCGCCTTGCATCCGATTTATATAGGCCTCACCGTCCCATCATGCTCCGGTAGGTACCCACGTGGGTAGGCACCCACCACGTGGGTACCTACCGGAGCATGATGGGACGGTGAGGCCTATATAAATCGGATGCAAGGCGCGCTTCCATCATTGCAGCGAGAAGAGGCGTCGGGTCAACATCGGAAGAAGGGAGAAGAAGAGAAGAGAAGAGAAGAAGATGACGTCACAGAAGACCGCGCTGGCTGCCTGCTAGTAATTGAGCTAACACACGAAGATAGCAGGCAGCCAGCGCTGAAGGAGAAGGCACCGGACAGCTGGAGAAGAACCGGGGTGCGCCGAGTCAACAGCGGAGAGCGGCGAAGATAGAAGAAGACCCCCGGAGAGCGGAGAAGACCCCCCCGGAGAGCGGAAGAAGGAGGCCCCCCCCGGAGAGCGGAAGAAGAAGCCCCCCCTGGTATTAGAGCTAAAGAAGACAGGGGGGCCTCCGGAGCAGACTAATAAATGATTTTAAAAACCCTTGTGTCGTGTGTTTAATAACTATCACTTTGCCTCCAGGTGAATGGGTAGGGGTACGATGTACCCCATATCCATTCACTTAGGGTGGGGGGCCGGTATCTGGGGGCCCCCTTATTTGAGGGGACTCCCAGATTCCGATAAGCCCCCGCCCGCAGACCCCGACAACCAACGGCCAGGGTTGTCGGGAAGAGGTCCTGTCCTCATCAACATGGGGACAGGGTGCTCTGGGGTGGGGGGGCCCGCAGTGCGCCCCCCTGCCCCAGAGCACCCAACCCCCCCATGTTGAGGGCATGCGGCCTGGTACGGCTCAGGAGGGGGGGGGGCGCTCGCTCGTCCCCACTCCCATTCCTGGCCGGCTGGGTAGCGTGCTTTGGATACGGGTCTGGTATGGATTGTAGGGGGACCCCCCTACGTCGATTTTTCGGCGTAGGGGGGGTCTCCTTACAACCCATACCAGACCCAAGGGCCTGGTATGCTCCTGGGGGGGGGGGAACCCATGCCGGGTTTTTCTTTGAAAATTGGCATGGAGTTCTCCCTCTCAGGAATGCATGCCGAGCGACGCTGTCAATTTTTTTTTATTTTTTTTCCCGACGCAACTTTTTTTTACCCGGCGCGATCCACAAAACTCGGCGTAACGTAACTTCGCGCATGCACAGTACGGCCGGCGCGGGAGCGCGCCTCATTTAAATGGGAATCGCCCCCTGATGAAGAGGACCGCCTTACGCCGGCCGGATTTAAGTTACACAGCCTGAAATTTCTAGGTAAGTGCTTTGTGGATCGGGCACTTAGGTAGAAATTTTAAGGCAGTGTAACTTAAATGGGATTTTTTAAGTTGCGCCGGCTTTTTGTGGATATGCCCCCATGTTTTTAGCCAACTCTCGCAGGCTGTTTTCTTATTAATTGCATGCATTATCCATCCAGAAATTCTGTGAGTGGCATTTCAATCATAACAATATTTAGTGTTAATATGGCACCCATGGCTTCAAGTGTTGGCTTAAAGGGGGTTGTAAAGGTTCGTCTATTATTTTCTAAATAGGTTCCTTTAAGCTAGTGCATTGTTGGTTCACTTACCTTTTCCTTCGATTTCCCTTCTAAATGTTTTTTTTCTTTGTTTAAATTTCTCACTTCCTGTTTCTCCTCAGTAAGCTTTCCACCATCATCCGAGCGGTGGAAAGTCATTTAGAACAGCTTACTGAACACCTTACTGAGGCAGAACAGGAAGTGAGAAATTCAGACAAAGAAAACAAAGAAAAAAAACATTTAGAAGGGAAATTGAAGGAAAAGGTAAGTGAACCAACAATGCACTAGCTTAAAGGAACCTATTTAGAAAATAAAAACAAACATTTACAACCCCTTTAAGCTGTGAGATCACAGGGCAGGAAACTGTTAAACATCTCAATTTACAATACAAGTACTCAAACTCAGTTTATGTTTTCTTAATCTTGTAACAGGGAGGTTGATTTACTAAAGGCAAGTATACTGTGCACTGCAAGTGCAACAGCAAGTGCTCTTCAAGTGAACTGCAAGTCAAGTTGTGCTAGATCTAAGGGGGGGCTCTGAAAAGAGGGAAAGCTCTGCTGATTTCTATCATCCACTCATGTACAAGTAAAAATGCTGTTTTTTTTTTTTTCCCTGCATGTTCCTCTCAGATCTAGAGAAACTGCACTTGCGGTGCACAGACTGTTTGCCTTTAGTAAATCAACCCCCGTGTGTTTGTGTGATAGGCCCCTTTTTACAGTTCTCTAGGCTTTTTTAGTATAATTGACACAATGAACAATGGCATTGTGCAAAGTGCAATAACCATGTAATGAGATTTCAGGTTAATATAAATGTGATTTTTACCTGGATGCAATGGTTTATTGCACTACGCATATCATTATGCTCTTTGTCCTGCCTTACCGAATCATTGAAGTGATTGTCTGAAAATAACTAAGTGAAAATTACATAATTACAGTATATTTGATCCAAATGCTATAAAAATAATTATAGATAAGGTCAGTTTACATGGAAGATTTGCTAAGATAAGTTCTCAGTTCACATTTTTGTAAATATAACAGTTCCCGTGAAAGGACATATTTAGTAAGCAGCTGGCAGTGAAAGAATTTGGCTGCATATATCCATAGATAAACAAATGGAACATTTTGCCAGAATCTGATGACACCTTGCTGAATACATAGTTGGGAAGTGTGTGAAAGGTTTCTCAAATAAATTAGAACAATTCATCAATACAGAAAAGTACATGGAAATACATTCCAAAATTGCTGCCTCGTATTGTGGAATGTACTCATTACAGTACTACTCTGGATTACACCTGCCCATATGATGATATATAGTTGTGCTTATAAGTTTACATATCCTGGCCGAATTTATGATTCTTGGCCATTTTTCCGTGAATATGAATGATAACACAAAAACCTTTATTTCCACTCATGGTTAGTGTTTGGCTGAAGCCATTTTTATCAATCAGCTGTGTTTAATCTTTTTAAATCTTTATGACAACAGAAACTACCCAAATGACCCTGATCAAAAGTTTACATACCCCAGCTCTTAATACCGTGTATTGCCCCCTTTAACATCAATGACAGCTTGAAGTCTTTTGTGGTATTTGTGGATGAGGCTTTTTATCTTCTCAGATGGTAAAGCTGCCCATTCCTCTTGGCAAAAAGCCTTCAGTTCCTGTAAATTCTTGGGCTGTCTTGCATGAACTGCACGTTTGAGATCTCCACAGAGTGGCTCAATGATATTGAGGTCAGGAGACTGAGGTGGCCACTCCAGAACCTTCATTTTATTCTGCTATAGCCAATGACAAGTCAACTTGGCCTTGTGTTTTGTATCATTGTCATGCTGGAATGTCCAAGTACATCCCATGTGCAGCTTCCTGGCTGATGAATGCAAATGTTCCTCCAGTATTTTTTGATAACATACTGCATTCATCTTGCAATCAATTTTGACAAAAATTTCCTGTGCCTTTGTTGCTCACACATCCCCAAAACAGCAGTGATCCACCTCTGTGTTTCACAGTAGGAATGGTGTACCTTTCATCATAGGCCTTGTTGACTCCTCTCTAAATGTAGCATTTATGGTTGTGGCCAAAAAAGCTCAATTTTGGTCTCATCACTCTCAATGACTTTGTGCCAGAAGGTTTGAGGCTTGTCTCTGTGCTGTTTGGTGTATTATAAGCAGGATACTTTGTGGCATTTGCTTAGTAATGGCTTTCTCGACCTTGCAGCCCATCTTTCTTCAAGTGCTTCCTTATTGTGTATCTTGAAACAGCCACACCACATGTTTTCCGAGTCCTGTATTTCACCTGAAGTTATTTGTGAGTTTTTCTTTGCATCCCAAACTATTTTCCTGGCAGTTGAGTCTGAAATTTTAGTTTGTCTACCTGACCGTGGTTTGGTTTCAACAGAACCCCTCATTTTCCACTTCTTGATTAGAGTTTGATACGAAACGTACGTCGTTTGCGGAACCTGGTCACGTGTACTATGTCCTACGTCACTTCCCGATCGTCTGGATAGTGTCAGCAGTTGGTGAAACGCACGCCTTGCCACGGAGGTGGGAGAGCCAGTGTTTTTTTATCAAAGCTTGCAGCCCCAGTGCCGAAAGAAGGGAAGTTTTTATGTGAGTAGCCAATTGGCTGGTGTTTTTATTCCATTTTAATAAAATAGCGTTGCACTATGGAAGCTCTCTGTTTGTATTCCATGTTCTAAAATCTCAACATTCCGAGGGTGAGGTATTGTACATGCTCCAGTCGATTTATATGTCTGCAGGCATTATCCTGCTCAAGCGCAACTGACCGTCTTTTTCATTAAAGAGGTCAACCAGGTCTGGTAAGCACAATTTACTACTTGTGCACATTGGGTGGCGTACTAATTATCCAGGTGGTGGAAGATCAATTAAGTTTGCACGACCGGAGACGGTTTTTGTATCACAGCAAGAAATATATCTAGAGGATATTCGAGCATTGATTTCATATTCTTTGTTTGCACCAATGGGACTTTATTATTTACTATTGATTTATTGATTGATTTATCACGTACAACAGGACACATTTTTATTAATTTACTTGTTGTTGCATATTATAGGATAAGTTGTGTAATTACATATTACTCCATAGCGCCCCCAGTACACTTTTTAGCACGCATCAGATAGAAGTCACATACACTTCATCACTTTCTAGGGGAGCAGCTTGGCACACATTGTGTGTTTGGGACCTTTACATGGGCACCCAAATTATTGTTTAAATATATATAAATATTTTTCTTTGGCGCGGAATTGTTTTTTAGGGGATGAACAAGGTGGTGTAGCAGAAACTACTACTACTCCTTTCTCAAGTGCTAGTGCACAAATCTTGATTCAAGAAATAATGGAATGTAATAGTGAACTGGATATTATGAGGAATAGGATGAATGTGATTGAACAAAAATTTAAAAACATCATTGACATTTTGGGGCGAATAGTAGACTGACCACCCCCCTTGATTTTAGTTTATTTTTTAGCTACAATATTTTGCACTTGATATTCCACAAGCCAAAATTTGAAGATGCATGTGTCAACATGTGCTATCTGCCATCACATATATATTTCATTTGTAGTGTGAACCTTGCTAGCCATGACTAAGCACTGACGCCAGTGCGAAACGTATTTTTGTGGGCTTGCAGTGACTGTATGCACAGTTGAAAATAAAGACATCTCTTTTAAAGAAAATTTTGGAGTGCGGCTGTCCAGCTTTTGTTCTTTTGTTTTTTTGCTATTACCGCATTGCCAGCACCCTGGTGGTTCAACAACCCCTGATCATCACGAGGCTCACCTGGAGCGGTGAGAATTCTGTCTGTGTATCTGCCATCACAGGATATCTATGTTCGTGTTTTGTGGGTGTAACCCCTTCCTCGTTACTCAAGTAGGTGAGAGGAAGGGGTTACCCCCAAAACACGTCCATTGATCCCCCATGATGGCAGATGGCACATGTTATTTAAAACGGGGGTATTCCTGCACTATTGTGGGTAAATAGAGTTGCTCAAGGGTGCCGCAAACACTGTAAGGGTCAAACACTACCCACGAAAGAATCACAAAAAAAATCAAATAGTGGTGTTGCGCTCCCTCATGAAATAACATATAAACCTAGATATATGAATGTAGAGAGAATAAATTATATAAAATTATATAAATAAATATATAAAGTGCTGCTGTGCTGCAAACAAGTGACTACAGGTGCAATGATATAAAGTGCAATGATAATACATATTCAAAAATTGATGATAATTAGAATAAAAAACAATGCGTGTAGAAGTAGAAACAAATGGAAATAAAGTCCATTGTGAGTGTAGCAAAAGGTGCTAAAGTGCTGGCGAATCTCAGAAGGGGAAAATCACATATAACATATAAACCTAGATATATGAATGCAGAGAGAATAAATTAAATAAATAAATATATAAAGTGCTGCTGTGCTGCAAACAAGTGACTACAGGTGCAATGATATAAAGTGCAATGATAATAGATATACAAAAATTGATAATGATTAGAATAAAAAACAAAGCGTGTAGAATTAGAAACAAATAAAGTCCATTGTGAGTGTAGCAAAAGGTGCTAAAGTGCTGGCGAATCTCAGAAGGGGAAAATCAATTCCTCTGGATCCAGGGTGCAGAGTGTAGTGTTGCTGGTGCTCTGTAACAGTAACAGGTGGCACTGTGACTTCTGTGAGAGGTGGCTCTTCGGTGTAAGTAACACCCTTGGGTGTACTACCTTCTTACCTTACTGCTGTAAGGTAAGCAGCATTGAAAGATATGGTGGAATGCTAGGTCATTCGAAGTGGGGGAGGCGATTCCTTCCTTCTCCAGCGTTTCCAGTAATGTGTGGATGCGGGATGGGGGGGCCACTCGGGGGCTCGAGTATGGAGAGAATACAAAGCCTCTTGGTGTAGTACATTTGGCGTTTTAAAATTCACAATTTATTTAGAGAAAAAAGGTACTCACTTTTCAAATGATATAAAGTGTAAAGTGTATTGCATAAAAATGAGCAGCGAGCTCGGGACCTTGTTGCGTCACTTCCAGTGTCCGTATGCCTGTGTCCTACGCGTTACATCACTCTCACGTGACTTCAACGGGGCCCAACAATTGTGAGATAAGATCTTGAATGTCTGCGCAAAAAGTTATGAAGTATGCAGCAGGTGAACACAATATGATTGAGTTTGTATTCCGCCATATGTATGGATGTCAGGAAGAGGCGGAACCAGCTGGCCATTATCCCAAAGGCATTCTCAACAACCCTCTGGGCTCTGGCCAGCCGGTAATTAAAAACCCTCCTCTCTGGAGTGAGGGTCCTCTGGAGGAACGGCTGCATCAGATGTGGTCCCAGCCCAAAAGCTTCATCTGCAATGAAAACGAAAGGAAGTCTCTCCACGTTATCTGCAGTGCCAGGCCACCAGTCTGCAGACGTTGGGCAAACTCCCTCTGTGTTAATACTCCGCCATCGTACATCCGGCCATTCGTCCCCACTTCCACATACAGAAATTCGTAGTGTGCCGACACCACCGCCATTAACACGATACTATTAAAATCTTAAACGGGTCATGTTTCCCATCGATTTCCCCTCCGCAGTTAGGAAAGTCCCACTGTCATGTTCCATGATATTATTTTTATTATGTACTGTCTCTTTAATGTCTATCTAGTTTGTCTCTTGTGGCATTCCGTAGTTTCCATGCTGCTCAGTCTCCTCCCCCTCTTTTTCTGTATCAGTCATTTTAATGCTGTAATTCATGTGACCTGTATGTATCTTCTACCTGCATGGAAGAATCGTTCTTTTACCTGTTGTAACTTGCATTCTATGGATCATACAACGAATAAACATCGCCAGATCTTCTTTCATGTGAGTTGTGACTGAGTAAGCTATCTGGAAAGGTGATTTGGTATGGATAATCTCTTCAGGGCAATGAGCTCCATGTGCTACTGAAAACCACATTCATAGCCGATTCAGAATAGTAAAAGAACGTATCCAGCAGCCTGCACAGAGATAACTGCGTCACAGGACAGATCATAGTGAAGTGTAACTGTGTGTATTGCATGAGAATTCTGCATACAACCCCAGCACAGCTTGTTACAGCTCCTCACAGTATACAGACACTCTTCACTGCTACAGTCAAGCCTGTGTACTGCAGGCCATCATGAGTGGAAAGGGCTCAGTGTGTGATGAAACACCACAGCATGCACCACACAGAGAAAGCCAGGATGAGGACCCAGAGTCCACTGCATTGACCAAACGCTCTGTGAAACCCACTTGGAAGGTTAAAGAGAACTATGAATCCATGAGAACTGAACTAGCAACCAGTTTGAAGCAGATTTGGGATAAAATCCTCACCCACATTGATGTGATTTCATGTCCCAGCCATGAGGTACTGCAACTAGAGGGCGCCATAAAGCATCTCTCTGCTTCATATGAACTGTACCAGACTACAAGCAATAAATATAAAACTATTCTGCAAAGCATCAACACTAAGGAGTCCTTAGAGCAACTTAACAATGCCCAGCTTCTTAATGAGGAAAGAGAAAGCTTTATCCAGCGAACTAAAGCAAAGGCAGAAGCAAAATCAATGCTGCCACGGGACACTGTATCTCACAAATCTGTATCCACCAGACGTTCTAAAGGTTCCTCTAGATCCCGAAGTTCAAGGCACTCAACGCTTAGTGAACAGCTAATAAATGCCCGCGCCGAAGCAGAGGCTATCAAAGTACGGGCCGCATATGCAAAAAAGAGAGCAGACATGGAGGCCGAGGTTGCAGTAATGGAAGCCGAGGCAGCGCATCAAAAGGCAGTAATGGAAGCCGAGGCAGCGCATCAAAAGGCAGCAATAGAAGCTCAAACGGCACGTCAAAGGGCAGCTATTGAAGCTTTAACCACTTAAGGACCGCCGCATGTACATATACGTCAGCAGAATGGCACAGGCAGGCACATGCACGTATATATACGTGCCCTGCTTGACGTGGGTCGGGGGTCCGATCGGGACCCCCCCGTACATGCGGCGGTCCCCGTGGCTTCAGGAGCGATCCGGGACGACGGCGCGGCTATTCGTTTATAGCCGCTCCGTCGCGATCGCTCCCCGGAGCTGAAGAACGGGGAGAGCCGTGTGTAAACACAGCTTCCCCGTGCTTCACTGTGTCGGCGCATCGATCGCGTCATTCCCTTTATAGGGAAGACACGATCGATGACGTCATTCCTACAGCCACACCCCCCTACACTAGTAAACACACACAAAGTAAACCCTAACTCCTACAGCGCCCCCTGTGGTTAACTCCCAAACTGCAAACTGTCATTTTCACAATAAAGAATGCAATTTAAATGCATTTTTTGCTGTGAAAATGACAATTGTCCCAAAAATGTGTCAAAATTGTCCGAAGTGTCCGCCATAATGTCGCAGTCACGAAAAAAATCGCTGATCGCCGCCATTAGTAGTAAAAAAAAAAAAAAAAACTATCCCCTATTTTGTAAACACTATAAATTTTGCGCAAACCAACCGATAAACGATTATTGCGATTTTTTTTTACCAAAAATAGGTAGAAGAATACGTATCGGCCTAAACTGAGGAAAAAAATATGTTATATATGTTTTTGGGGGATATTTATTATAGCAAAAAGTAAAAAATATAGCATTTTTTTCAAAATTGTCGCTCTATTTTTGTTTATAGCGCAAAAAATAAAAACCGCAGAGGTGATCAAATACCACCAAAAGAAAGCTCTATTTGTGGGGAAAAAAAAGACGCCAATTTTGTTTGGGAGCCACGTCGCACGACCGCGCAATTGTCTGTTAAAGCGACGCAGTCCCGAACTGTAAAAACCCCTTGGGTCTTTAGGCAGCATTTTGGTCCGGGGCTTAAGTGGTTAAAGGAACAGAGCAACTACGAGGCAGCTGCAGCAAAACTAAAGGTTTTGGAACAAGCTATCGGTGCAGATGAAAACGCTAGCGAAAGGGTCAGCGTCAAGGCAGATGTAGAAGATCCTTTTGAACGCACTAAGAACTATGTTCTAAACCACAGCAGTGAACACTCAATTACCTCCACGTTTCACGGCAACGCAAGGACTTCACCACATCATCAGGTAAAAGCTGTTCCAGCCACTTCCTACATGCAAACCCACCCCAGTGCAGCTCCCGACTGTCATGCTGATCCCGCATATGTCACAAAACGGCACACTAATCCGCAAGCAAGTCGCCAGCCTCCTGCTAACAGTACTGTTCCAGACCTTCACCCAACAATTCAGCTGAATGCCCTTGCTGCACCATATCTTCCCACGTCTCTTTGCAACAATACCATAAACAATGCAATCCACAACAATCAACCAGCAACCTCCTATGTAAAGTCAGAGGCAACCGATACAACAGAGGTAGTAAAGTACTTACTTCGACATGAGCTCACCAAGTCAGGCCTAGTAAACTTCGACGACCATCCTGAAAATTATAGAAGCTGGAAAGCCGCTTTCAAAACTACATTAGGCGGTATCGGTATTACTGCCGATCGTGAGCTGGATCTGCTGATCGGGTTGCTTGGCCCACAGTCTACAGAACGTGTCAAGAGCCTCAGGTCAGTTTACATCGACAATCCAACTGCAGGTCTCACCGCAGCATGGGAGCGTCTAGAACAGACTTACGGTAGTCCTGAAGCCATAGAGAATGCATTGCTCAAACGATTGGAAAATTTCCCAAGGATATCTGGTAAGGACAATAAAGAGTTCCAGAGACTCAGTGACCTTCTTCTCGAAGTCCAGCTTGCCAAAACTGACCCTAAGCTACCTGGCCTCAGTTACCTGGACACTGCTCGAGGAGTTAACCCTATCGTTTGCAAGCTTCCGCATGGCCTACAAGAAAAGTGGATCCAAGTTGGGTCATCATACAAACGGGAAAACAAGGTTTCCTTTCCCCCGTTCTCCTACTTCTGCAATTTCGTCAGGAACATTGCTGACACCAAGAACGATCCTAGTTTTGCATTCAGCGAGTTCAATACTCCCTCACCTAAAGGTGACAACCTACATACTAGCTACAGGAACCGCAGAGGTCCCGTGTCTGTTAGGAAGACAGACATTATTCCCACTCCCGCCCCAAACAAGAGCGGCAAGATCGAAAACCCAAACCGATTATGTCCCATCCACAAGAAGCCTCATCCCCTCAAAAAATGTATCGGTTTCAGAAAGAAGCCCCTACAAGAACGAAAGGAACTCCTAAAGACTTTTGGGGTATGTTATAGATGCTGTGCTTCCACCGATCACTTTGCCAAGGAATGTAAAACTCCTATCAAGTGCATAGAGTGCGGTTCCGAGGACCATGTGCAAGCACTCCATCCCCTTGAGTCCAATCCTTCACAACATGCAGACCTTCCTCCTGGGCAGAACCACAGCGGGAAGAGTACAGATCACATACCTAATTCCACCATGGTATTTTCTTTGTGCACTGAAGTCTGTGGGGAAGACCACTGTGACAAATCTTGCGCTAAAATATGCCTAGTGAATATTCATCACAAGGATCAGCCAGAAAAGACTTTAAGGGTGTATGCTATCTTAGATGATCAAAGCAATCGATCGCTTGCACGATCCGAACTGTTCGATCTATTTTGCACAAAAGGAGAGGTTCACCCTTACACCTTAGGCACTTGTAGTGGAACTACAGAGGTTTTTGGAAGAAGGGCTCATGGATTTATTGTGTCCTCCCTAGAAAATAACCTACAATTACCCTTACCTACACTTGTAGAGTGTAACCAGATACCAGCCAACAAAGAAGAAATACCTACACCAGAAGTTGCCTTCTACCACCCTCATCTAAGGTCAATAGCCAGTGAAATCCCACCACTTGACAAAGATGCTAAAATCCTTCTTCTGCTGGGAAGAGATATTCTAAGGATCCACAAGGTACACAGGCAGGTCAGTGGACCTCCAGAGGCCCTATTCACCCAGTACCTGGACTTAGGCTGGGTCATCATAGGCAACGTCTGTATAGGCAAAATGAAAAAGCCTACTAACATTTCTTCATCCAAGACAAATGTATGGTCGTAATACTCACTTTGAGCCATGCCCACATCACTACTGGGTAAAGGAGAAGGTAACTAGCTGCAAGTTGCAACATTGCAACACAAACCTTTCCCGCACCTACGATGACAGCTTTGGTTCTACAGTTTTCAATGTAAGCAGTGAAGACGACAAGTTGGCTCCTTCGGCAGAAGACAAAGAATTCCTTAAAGTAATGGACAATGAGTTCTTTCAGGAAGATTCCAATAGCTGGGTATCACCCCTACCCTTTCGCCTCCCGAGAGAGAAGCTACCAAACAATCTACATCAAGCAGTCAAAAGATTCTCCTCCTTAAAGCGTACCTTAAGCAGGAAGCCAGAGATGGAAAGACATTTTGTGGACTTCATACAGAATATCTTTGACAGGGGTCATGCCGAACCCGCACCCCCATTGAAAGAAGGAGAAGAATGCTGGTACCTCCCTTCCTTCGGTGTGTATCACCCACGAAAGCCAGACCAAATCAGAGTTGTCTTTGACTCCAGTGCCCAACATGAAGGCTCCTCACTTAACGACATGCTCCTCACAGGGCCCAACTTGAACAACAACCTCATTGGAGTCCTAATTCGCTTTCGTCAAAAACCTGTAGCGGTGATGGCCGACATTCAACAAATGTTCCACTGCTTCATCGTCAAGGAAGATAACAGGAATTACCTCAGGTTTCTATGGCACAAGGACAACGACATCAACAAAGAGGTAATTGATTACCGAATGAGGGTGCATGTCTTTGGGAACAGCCCTTCCCCAGCTGTAGCAATCTATGGACTAAAAAAGACAGCTCAGCTTGGAGAAGCTGAGTATGGATCCGATGCTCGTCAATTTGTTGAAAGGAACTTTTACGTAGATGACGGGCTCAAATCCTTTCCTACTGCTAAAGAAGCAATTAATCTTCTTACCAGAACAAAGGAGATGCTAGCTGTAGCAAACTTGAGACTTCACAAAATTATATCTAACAGCCAAGAGCTAATGAATGCATTTCACCCTGAGGACTATGCTGCCAGTGTGAAAGACCTTGACCTTGGGTCAGACACACCCCCTATGCAGAGAAGTCTAGGTCTGCTGTGGAACATCAAAGTAGACACATTCACCTTCCAGGTGTCAACCTGTGACAAACCCTTCACCAAGAGAGGAGTCTTGTCCGTAGTGAACAGCATCTACGACCCACTGGGATTTATAGCCCCAGTCACCATCCAAGGTAAGATGTTATTAAGACAGCTTACTACTGATAACATAGATTGGGACACTCCGTTACCTATTGAGAAACAACAAAGATGGGAGAAATGGAGAGGTTCTCTGAAGACATTAGAACAGCTCCAAATTCCACGTTGCTATGCCCCAGTCTCCATCTCAGCCGCTGTCCAGAGGGAAATCCATATTTTCTCAGATGCATCAGTTGAAGCTATAGCTGCAGTGGCCTATTTGAAGACCTCAGGAGTTAATGGAGACATACACTGCAACTTTGTTCTAGGCAAGACAAAGCTAACACCAAAACCCGCACATACCATACCCAGACTTGAACTTTGTGCAGCTGTGCTAGCAGTGGAAATAGCTGAAGTCATAAAGAGTGAAATGGACATTAACATTGATTCCTTCACATTTTACACAGACAGCAAGATAGTGCTTGGTTACATTTACAACCAAACTAAACAATTTTACGTGTACGTCAGCAATAGAGTAGAACGTATCAGAAGGTTCTCCTTGCCAAAGCAATGGCATCATATTCCCACTGACCTTAATCCTGCCGATTGTGGGACAAGAGCTATATCTCCAGTAGCTCTCCTCGACTGCTTGTGGCTGTCGCCTCCAAGATTTCTTTCTGAAAACTCCTACTCAATTTCCACGGACACTACCTATGAACTGGTACATCCTGACGATGATAAAGAAATCAGGTCTATGTACACCACACTGTGTACCTCTGCGAGTTCAGAACAAAAACTATAGTCGCATCGTTTTGAACGTTTCTCAAGCTGGTCATCAGCTGTTAGGGCTGTTGCTTATTTGATACAAATTGCCCATTGTTTTAAAAGGAGCTCAACTTCAGAATGTCATGGCTGGCATATCTGTACCAACCTCCCTACTGCAACGGAAATTGAGCAGGCGGAAAGGGTTATCATTCGCTGTGTACAACAAGAAGTGTACATGGAAGAGTTGCACAGATTCAAAGGTGGAATACCTCTATCAAAGGGTAGTTCACTATTTAATCTGAACCCTGTAGTCGATGACAATCAGTTGCTACGAGTTGGAGGTCGAATAGAGAAATCTGACCTGTGCAGCAAGGAACAAAACCCCGTCATCATACCAGGTCAGCACCACATTGCCACTCTTCTAATATGGCACCATCACAAACTAATACAACACCAAGGCCGACAATTTACAGAAGGCGCTATCAGGTCAGCTGGCTTGTGGATTGTTGGAATGAAGAGATGTGTTTCTTCCCTGCTTTTTAAATGTGTCAAGTGTCGCAAGTTAAGAGGTAGACACCAACTACAACAAATGGCAAGCCTGCCATTTGATCGCCTAAGTACAGATCCACCCTTCACCTACGTTGGAGTTGATGTATTTGGTCCGTGGACTGTGGTAACTCGTAGGACTCGCGGTGGAGCAGCCAATAGCAAGAGGTGGGCTGTGTTGTTTACCTGTCTCAGCATACGAGCTGTACATATCGAGGTGATCGAGTCAATGGATTCGTCTTGTTTCATCAACGCTTTACGAAGATTCTTCTCCATCCGAGGACCTGTCAAACAGCTAAGATCAGACTGTGGTACCAACTTCGTTGGAGCCTGTAAAGAACTTCAACTAGACAATTTCTTAGCAAACAATGGATGTACTTGGCTGTTTAATTCACCACATTCTTCGCATATGGGAGGATCCTGGGAGCGAATGATTGGAATCGCTCGAAGAATTCTCGATTCCATGTTGCAGGACCACAAGTCTTCACTATTGACTCATGAGACTTTGAGTACCTTTCTCTCAGAAGTATCCGCCATCATTAATGCAAGGCCTCTAGTACCAGTATCTTCCGATCCTGATGCTCCAATGATCCTTACCCCAGCCACACTCCTTACTCAGAAGGTTGGAACTACCGTGATATCTTCTGCCGAGATTGACCCGAAGGATATCTATAGGCGTCAATGGAAACGGGTGCAACACCTAGCCAATGTGTTTTGGCACCGCTGGAGAAAAGAGTACCTGCATACCCTACAAAGCCGTTCCAAATGGCAAACACCCAAGCCTAACCTCAAAGTAGGAGACCTTGTTCTTCTGAAAGATAGAGAAGTCTGTCGCAATGAGTGGCCTATGGGTCTTGTAACAAGCGTAATGCCCAGCGATGACGGAAAGGTTCGAAAGGTTGAGATTAAGATAACTAAAGGAGGTTCTGCTCGGACTTTCTCACGACCAATCACGGAATTGGTGCTTCTTCTCCCAAGTGAGTGACTTAGGCAGGAGTACCGGCTATACCTGCTATGGCGGGGAGAATGTCACTATCACTATTGACTGTGCTACTGTTGAAGTCCCACGATTATAAACGATAGACTACAGAACTCAAGCCATC
Organism: Rana temporaria; assembly: GCF_905171775.1. Taxonomy (NCBI): domain Eukaryota; kingdom Metazoa; phylum Chordata; class Amphibia; order Anura; family Ranidae; genus Rana; species Rana temporaria. The sequence goes on along the minus strand of NC_053490.1, from coordinate 124,582,546 downwards.
TCTTTTTGGACGTCATGTTTCATTGTTCATTTACTGCATACCTTCTTGTGTTTGCGGGTATCTCGTATCTATGGTTTACACACCAGTTTTACCTTTAACGTTTCTTCCCCTACAGGTTCAAGTTGGACTTATCTTTATATATGTAATAGAGTTTGAAATCTAAAGATTTCAGGCGGGGAGTGTCATGTTACATGATATTATTTTTATTATGTACTGTCTCTTTAATGTCTATCTAGTTTGTCTCCTGTGGCATTCCGTAGTTTCCATGCTGCTCAGTCTCCTCCCCCTCTTTTTCTGTATCAGTCATTTTAATGCTGTAATTCATGTGACCTGTATGTATCTTCTACCTGCATGGAAGAATCATTCTTTTACCTGTTGTAACTTGCATTCTACGGATCATAAGACGAATAAACATCGCCAGATCTTCTTTCATGTGAGTTGTGACTGAGTAAGCTATCTGGAAAGGTGATTTGGTATGGATAATCTCTTCAGGGCAATGAGCTCCATGTGCTACTGAAAACCACATTCATAGCCTTTGCAGCCGATTCAGAATACCCACCACTCAGCAAACTGGGATGCCACAGTCTGCCATTCCTGTGGCGATGAAGGAAACTGTGGAGTCAAACAAGAAAATAAAATTTGTACTTTTGCACATAAACATTGCAAGCAGATTACACAAATACATTCTTGGCCAACATCAGTATAACATTTATTTGAGTATTTAAAGCCAAAAATATAAGGCCCACTTATCAGATTCCTCACCCCCTCTGATGTCTGATGGCCCATTGGAAAAATTTAAGGGGGGGAGGGGGTTCTAGCTCAGTTTGGGCCCTCCAAAAAAAGCCTCTACCACTCTGCCTAAATTGAATGAGAAAAAATACATTTCTACACATTTTAGGGGGGGGGGGTTCAGAACTACAATGGAGCTGCCAAAATACATTGTTAACAGACTAGGCTAGGTGTGTTTGGGCCCAGGATAGCATGCTGGAGAGGTTAGTGAAGGAACATATGCACTTAGGCTGAAAAAGGAGCATTAAAAGCTTACAGCATGCATGGGGACAAATGGGAAATTCACAGCATATTACAATCATGGTAATTAGGGAAGGATTCAAGAAATACAATACATTAGCATACATTAAATACATAGAATGTGATGTTAAAAGGAGAAAACTTACCTTAATATAGTCCTTCTGCATGACCTGTATGATGGTAGAACACGTTTCTGGGATTATGATCCCAAGAGCCTGGGGAGAGATGCCTGTCATGAACTTGAGGTCCTGCAGGCTTCTCCCAGTCGCCAGGTACCGCAACGTGGCAATGAGCCTCTGCTCGGGAGTGATGGCTTGGCGCATCACAGTGTCCTGCCTCGTGATATAGGGGGACAGCAAATCCAACAGACGGTGAAAAACGGGGTCCGTCATTCGAAGATAATTCCTGTCATCAGGATTTTCTCCTGGATTTCTAGCAGCAAAGGCATGTGAGAGAATTGGTGCCGCTGGAGCAACCAATTCTTGGTCCATGAACTCCTCCTCGCCCTGTTCATGGACTGAGCTCGGGTTACAGTATTAACTGCAGCACCAAGCCTATACGCAGCACGAATTCGAGAATGAGAACGTACTTCCAACATAGCTTTAAACTGGTCGGCTGGTCAGAACGAACTTTAAACAGAACACATCGAGGAACAGCGAGGCCTATAAAGAACGACCAGAAAACCAGAAAACGAGCGGACAGGAACGCACTGCAAAACAGGTACGACCTGACTACACGCACTGAAAGACAGATACGAACCCACAAGCACGAACTGAACACCAGAAAACTATTTGAAAAGCGCGGAGACTGAAAATCGCGAAACGGCTCACACCAAACTTTTACTAACACGCGGTCAGCAAAAGCAGCCCAATGGGTGGCGCCGTTGGATTTGAACTTCCCCTTTATAGTGCCGTCGTACATGTTGTACATCACCGCGTTTGGACACGATCAGATTTTTGACTGATGGTGTGTAGGCAAGACTGATGAAAGTCAGCTTCGTTGGATATCCGACGAAAAAATCCATTGGATTAGATTCCATCAGATATTCTATGTGTCTTGTGGATGCACAGAGCGGGGCTCGAGAGCGAGCACGCGCCAGTGCCCCCATAGCAAGCAGCTTGCTATTGGCAGCACTGGTCGAGGGGGAGGAGCCGGGAGCACCAGAGAGGGACCCATGAAGAGGATCGGGGCTGCTCTGTTCAAAATCATTGGTATTGTTAATAAGTGTATTATTCTTTTTTTTTTAACAAATCTTTATTATCACTTTAACATTTCTAGATGTTCTCTATAACTTCAAATTCTCACTTTTTAATTTTAGGTCCAGTTTAAATGATGCACATCCCACCCGCCTTGCAAATATTCAGCAAATGTATGTACCCCATCCATAGTAAGAAACCCCTATAGTACATATGTACAGTAAATAATGCATACTGGGTTAGGTTAGCAAAACGAAGGCATCAAGCTATAGGTAAAGAACACATGAGGCGGTATTAAGATTATTAAATGAGGAATATGTCTTCCTTCACGTGTGTTACTGAAGGACTTTCCTCTCCCCTCTCCACAAACACACCTTACTGAACATGTCACAGCATTAGACGTGGCTGTCACTGCCAACCTTGCACAGTAGCATAATATCTGTGTCAGCATTTGTCATGCATGGCTTGAAAACCTGTCTGTGTCTTGCTACAAAGTCTGTAGTTCTGCTTATCACCTATGATAAATCAGCTATTAGGGAGACAGTAGAGATTAGGTGAAGAGGACAACCCCAGAGAGTTTAACCTCTTCATGTCGTTATGAACATAACATTTTTTTAAGGCTTTGTGCCAAAGGCGTAACTAGAACCTTCAGGGGCCCAGTGGAAGAGACCACGAACAACCTCCTGGCCGCTAGTCCCAGGGCCCTTCCCAATAATCCTGGGGTCATTTTCTCCCATTGTGGGATACTTTATTATGGTCCTGCCGTATTGGGTAGGGTTGCCACCTTTTCTTCAAGCCAAACCCGAACGGGATTTTATTTTTTATTTTTTGTAGTATACACTATACTTATATTTTGTGATTAAGTAACAAGTCTAATTGTGAATATTTAATCACAGAGTTCCCCCTTACATCAGAGTTCACAGATTTCCCATTTACATCTGAATCCACAGAGTTCCCCTTTATATCTAAACTCGCAGATTTCCTTTACACTGTAAGGGGGACTCTGCAGACTCTGACATAAGTGAGAACTCTGGGAACTTTGAAATTAAGGAAGAATAGTGAGAACCCTGATGTAGCTAGTGTTAAGGGTAACTCCTGGTAACCAGTGCCCCCACTTGCATCATTGTAACCAGCATTCCCCTTTAATCAGGGTTCCCATAGCCCCTGTTACTTCAGAATCTGCAGAATTTCCACTTGTACTGTAAGGGCCCTTTCACACGGACTGACCAATTGGAACACCAATTGCCGGCATCCAAACCAATTCGCTGAATACATATGGATGGGGATCCATCCGCCTGGCACATCAGATGACATTCAGATGTAAACAGACAGGTGGACTGTTTACACTCGACCGCCCCATAGAGAACAACTCGCTGTGTCCGTGTCTGCTCTGCACAACTGGAGTGGACACAGACTTGTCATCCACCTGCTCAGCAGGGATCAGCAGACATATCCCCTGCTAAGCAAGCAGATCCACTTGGCGGAGTAAAAGGGCCCTAAGGGGGAGCTCTGTGGACTGTAATGTAAAGGGGAACTCTGATGTAAGAGGTGCTCTGGGAATCCTGATGTAAGGAATTTCCTGCTTACCACTTACATCAGAGTCCCCCTTTATATTACAGTCCACAGAGCTCTCCCTTACATTAGTGTGCTCAGAGGTTGGCGAGAGAAGGGAGGGAGGGGGGCACTTCACTCACTATACTGTATATCTAGTTGCAGGCTGTTGGGCTTTCCCAAATGTGGACAGAGCCACAGTCTCTCTCTCCTCTCCCGTCGATGTGGAGAGTAGGGGGCTGTCAGTGCTGGGCCTGGGCAGCATGAGAGAGAGAGAGAGAGTGTAATAGGCACTCTCTGCTCATAACTGTAGCTAGCAACTCTGGAGCCACATTCCAGGCTTTTGGGCCCCCACAGTGTCGGAACTCCAGGGCCCAGTTGCAAGTGTGACTCTTGCGGCCCTGGTAGTTCCGCCACTGCCTTGTGCACACAGGGCGTTTGTAACTAAGTCCCGTTCCTCCAGGCAGCTCTCCTAAGCCCCGTTCCTCCAGGCTGCAGTGTTTTGTCAGAAAAACTTTTACACATTTAGGCACATTTATGTATGTCAAGCACTTTGGTGTTAATTCATTTCAGTGGTCAGAATAATAATTTATTATGTGCATGAGGCCTGAAGCACAGCTCCAGCCAAAAACATTTATTTTGTTTTGGATAGAACAGGAAAGGTTCTGATATCTGTAATTTTTATGGAGAATCATGATGGAATTAATAAAGTAATTTTAGTCATCTTATACAATTAAATATGTGACAGATCCTTACAGTAATAAATAATCACATGAAACATGTTGTTCATGATCCCAGCAAACATTGACATTGTTCTGATGCTATGTGTAGAGATCAGGAACATGTCCTGCATTTGTTAAAGCTCAGAACACGTCACCCTATCTTAAATAGAACGTATAAGGGTTTGGGCCTCTGTTAAGTTTTTAGTGTGTCCCTACTAGGGAGATTCCCCTTACTTCTCTTAGGCCTCGTACACACGTCCGAGGAACTCGACGGGCAAAACTAATCGTTTTGCTCGTCGAGTTCTGTGTGAAGCCGCAGAGGATCTCGGCGAGCCAACTTTCCTCATTGAACAACGAGGAAATAGAGAACATGTTCTCTATTTGGCTCGACGAGGAACTCGTCGGCTTCCTCTGCCGAAAGTGTACACACGGCCGGGTTTCTCGGCAGAATTCAGCTCCGATCGAGTTTCTGGCTGAATTCTGCTGAGAAACTCGGTCGTGTGTACGGGGCCTCAGGACAGAAACTGACAGTAAGTATCTTCAATGGTGACACAGACAAAATCAAAAATCCATTTTTAATAGAGAGCGCTAGAGTTTTTAACCACGTTTTTATCTCTGTTACTTTGCTCCGCTGACAACTCCGTTTCTTGTCTTGGTCTCACAAGGATAGAAAGTGAGGAGAGATTTCCCCAATGGAGTCACTAAAAGTCATACAAATCGTACAGAAATTTTAACTTTTGCCCACTCTATTCAAAATAAACAAAATAACAACAGTTAAAGGGCTTGTAAAGGTTCGTTTTTTTTCAGCTTAATGCATCCTATGCATTAAGCTGAAAAAAAACCTGGCAATGACAGCCCCCCAGCCCCCCCGTTTTACTTTCCTGAGCCCGTTTACCTGCTGCGCTCGCCCCTGACGTCCTCTTCTTCACTCAGTCTGGTCATTGATTGGCTAGATTGGATGCATTGATAGCAGCACAGCCATTGGCTTGCGTTGCTGTCAATCACATCCAATGACGCGGCACGCCAGGGGGCGGGGCCAAGTGATATAGTCGGCAGCTATCGATAAAGTCGACTGTATCACGGGAGTGCACCCGCAAGAACTAACCCAATGGGAGAGAGCTCCCATGAAGGGGGTTAGTTCTTGCGGGGAGTAGCTGAGACAGCCGCCGAGGGACCCCAAAAGACCAGGATCGGGGACACTGTGTGCAAAATGAGCTGCACAGTGGAAGTATGACATGTTTGTTATTTTTTTTTTCTAAAAACTGGAATTTTTTGTGTCTTTTTAAGCTTTAATTATTCAATCAAGACAAAAGTCTTTGCAAAATTAATAGTGACTCTTTCAATTTGGAGCAGGAGGTAATCCCAAAATTTGTTGTCTGAAGTTCAGACAGAATGGACAATGTTTTTGGTGACACTCCTCCTTCACCAGGTGTTAAACAACAATGAACAGGCAAACATATAAGTAACCGTTTGAAGAACTTATTATATACAATTTAGTACAAAAAAAAAAATCTACACCACTGCTTATGCTTTTTGTTGAGATCTGAGGCCAAAAAACACTTGCGTTTACTTAAAAGGAACTGACAGTTTTTTTCCCCCTAGCATCCCTTATCCATCTAATACTTGTCTTTGCCACCCACCACTGTCTTATCGTTTGTCTATCAGAACCTTTAGAAGTGTCTGGTATGTCGGGGTATGGGGGAGCATGTAATTTTTTTATTTCTTCCTGGATGCAGTGTTCTGGCCCCAATGGCTAAAACTAGACGTACATGTTTCCCCCATCCATGCTAAGCAGGAATTTCCTCGGTTGGCTGACTGTTGTATTGAAGTAGCCATGGCACCAACAGCTGCCTGAATACCCAAACAGTGACTGCATCTATAGGGTGCATTCACTGTTTGTTTAAGAATTTTCCACCTGACTCAGTCAATTTTTTTATTGAATTTTGTTGAGCCAGCTGAAGCCGACAGGGCCACCCACAGCTTTGTCAATGCAGCAGCAACGGCAAAGTTCGAAGCCTTGTATGCTCCCTGCTGCTGCTATGCTTTGGAGAGAAAGGTAATTAAAGTCACATGATTCCTTCCTTCTTATTATGATATAGGTGTTGTAGGTGACTTTTGTCACCAAACTTGTTAGCCAACTGTAATCCCTACATGGTGAATAAGGAGTAAGTACAGTCTTTCTGCCAGGCATTGGCACAGGCTAGCTGGAGTCCAAGGGGAATGTAGTAGCCTTGTTTCATTGAACAGCAAGATACCATCCAAGAGCAAATCTGTGCTACCCGACACATGCACCAATCAATACATTAAAAGACTGCTAAATATTTTCTATGAATGATCAACTGTATGAGCATTTAATTATTATAATAATAATTGTTTTAATAGAGATTCTAAAAGTGATGATGATTCATTAAGAGACTGGATTGGGGGAGTAAGGAGACTGCTACTGCTGCCCACTCCTGTTATATAGACTAGCTCGCTGGTTCAAATGCTGAGCCAATCACATGAATACTTTCTAAACCACTGACTCAGAACATGTATGTATGTTTTGACTTATCTCTGACTTTCTAAATCTACAAGCTTGTTCCAGGTAGTTGTATCAAAGTACTGAACTCAAGCTGCTCAAACTGTCAGGCCTCGTACAAACAAACCGAGTTTCTCGGCAAAAACCAGCAAGAAACTTGCTGGGAGATATTTTTTTGCCGAGGAAACCGCCGGTCGTGTGTACATTTTCGTCGAGGAAACTGTCGAGAAACTCGACAAGCCAAAAAGAGAGCAAGTTCTCTATTTCCTCGACGGGAATGAAGAAACTTGCCTTGTCGAGTTTCTCGACAGCCTAACAAGGAACTCGGCGAGGAAAATTATGTGTTTCGCCCATCGAGTTCCTCGGTCGTGTGTACGAGGCTTCAGATGGAGATCAGCAATTGTAGCCTCCATTTTTCCTTTCATTTTGGATTTGTCAAATTTTCTCCATGAAGGTCTCTGTAATTTGAATATATTCATGCAGTAGTAGAATGCAAACAATTATCCTTCTTGAATTGTACAATTCAGACATTCAAGGAAAATAGGATTTGCTGAACTAATTGTTTTCTAATCAATTTGGTCATCACCAACCATAATAAATTATGTATGCAAAATATGTCAGTTGGTGCATCCAGCCTAAAGCCATCCACGCACGGAGCAAATTTATTTCCTGCAACCACAGGTTGGGCATTTGGAGCTGGTGAGTGTGAGACTATAAGTAGGCAGTGATTGGATTTTGTTCACAGTAGTGAAAAATAAGTTTCAAGGAGTTTTTTTGAAGTCTGTATATAAGGAGATAGCAAAAAAGTGAACTGTCCACTTATTCAAATGGACACTGTGTTTCAGTTACATATTACTTCGCAACTTTCAAATAAGTGAGATAGAAACATTTCACATTTATGAACACTTTTTGGATGCTATGTATTTATTTATTTATTTATGAACACATTGTAAATAGGACAAGAAAAATTGGGTCGTGGGACTTTAAATGGGGCATGGAAGGGTTAGTAATATTGTTAAGGATATCACCAGTAAAAGATCTATCACAGTCCCATCAAGGGAGATCTCTGTGGTCAAAAGAAATTGCTTAATGAACAATCCGAACAAGAATTTGAAGGAGTCAAATGTAAACTTAATAATGTAATATGTATTTGACCACAGAGATCTCCCTTGATGGGACTGTGATAGATCTTTTACTTGTGATATCCTTAACAATATTACTAACCCTTCCATGCCCCATTTAAAGTCCCACAACCCAATTTTTCTTGTTCTATATGATTACAGGGATGGGGGCACGGTCAAGGGGGTTTTGGATTCCAAACAGATCACTTCCTTTCTTCACATTGTAAATAGGGATGAGCTTGACTCGAACATCGGGTGTTCGCCTCTGTTCGCTGAATTTAGAACATTATGGGGATATTCGCGCGAATCTCGAGTGCATGCAAAACGCCCCATAATGCATTGCAAGATCGTCAATGCACTGCGAGATCGCAGTGCATCGAAGGCTGCTGATTGGCCAAAGCATGCATCTGACCCGCGTGCTTTGGCCAATCACAGCGTGCTCTGCTGTGAGAGCCATGATTGTGAGAGCAGGGTGCCTTTGTCCAATCATGGCTCAGGGGGATAAGTCCACGCCCCCACACTATGTAAGGCTGCTAGTGCGGACATACATAGTGTAATGAATGAGAGCAGCAAAATTACATTTCTAAAATAAAAAATTGCCTTTTGAAACTGCTCGGATCCCGGCAATATACATAAAAATCATAAAACATAATGGCGTGAATTCTTCTCCAGTCCATTACCAGGCCCTTTGGGTCTGGTATGGATATTAAGGGGAACCCCATGCTAAAATGTAAAAAAAATGCTATGGGGCCCCCTTAAAATCCATACCCTTCAGGTCTGGTATGGATTTTAAGGTGAACCCCATGCCAAAAAAAAAATAAAAATGGCGCAGGGTCCCCCCAAAATCCCTACCAGACCCTTATCTGAGCCCAAAACCTGGCAGGCTGCAGGAATTGCTCCTGAATTGTACCAGGCCACTTGCCCTCAACATGGGGAGGGTGCTTTGGTGTCCCCCCAAAACACCTTGCCCCATGTTGATGGGGATAAGGGCTTCATCCCCACAAACCTTGCCCAGTGGATGTGGGGGTCTGTGGGCGGGGGGCTTATTGGAATCTGGAAGCCCCCTTTAACAGCCCCCTATGTGAATGGGTATTGGGTACATTGTACCCCTACTCACTCACCCAAAAAAGTGTCAACAAATTAAAATTACAGGAGATCTTTTTGGACAATTCCTTTATTAAAAAAAAAAGTGTTCAACGGTCCAGAGAATTTTTTTTTTTAAAAACTCTTCCTCCATGGGAGGCGTCCCTCCGACTGCAGCCAGTTCATGATAACAGTTGTTATATAGCTGAGGGCGGAGCCACCTGGTGTGATAAACATGTCTCCCCAGATCCCTCTGATGTCACATGACGTTAGAAGGGGGCGGGGACACCCTGTTATGTCACTGAGTGTCCCCGCAGTCGCGGAGATGCCTCTGAGTTTTTCTTTTTTTTTTCTCTGGATCGTCGGACGCTGTCATCATTTTTTTTAATAACAGACTTGTCAAACACTGTCTCCTGTGATTTTTTCTTTTTTTTACACTTTTTTGGGTGAATGAGCAGTGGTAAAATGTATCCGATACCCATTCACATGGAAGGGGGGGATCTGGGGAACCCCCTGGTTAAAGGGGGCTTCCAGATTCTAATAAGCCCCCCACCCGCAGACTCCCAAAACCACCAGGCAAAAGTTGTGGGAATGAGGCCCTTGTCCCCATCAACATGGGTTCAAGGTGTTTTGGAGGGACCCCAAAGCACCCTTCCCATGTTGAGGGCAAGTGGCCTGGTACGGTTCAGGAGGGGGGTGCTCTCTCTTGTCCCCCCCTCTTTCCTGTGGCCTGCCAGGTTGCGTGCTTAGATAAGGGTCTGGGATGGATTTTGGGGGGACGCCCACGCCATTTTTTTTTTTGGTGCAGGGTTCCTCTTGATATCCATACCAGACCTGAAGGGCCTGGTATGGATTTTGGGGGTGACCCCCACGCCATTTTTTTTCATTTTGGTGCAGGGTTTCCCTTATTTATTTATACCAGACCCAAAGTGCCTGATAATGGACTGGGGGGGAACTCACACCATTTTTTTTAATGATTTGTATCTATATTTACTGGCAAAACATTTCAGCTGCAAGCAGTTTAAATTATTTTTTTTCTTTAGAAATGTAATTTTGCTGTGGTACTGTTATGAACATGGGGAGGTGTGCTACTTTACAGGCAGACTAAGGAGACCTCCATGCACAATATTTAAAGGAATATTTGCCTGTTCACATGTTCTGCTGCAAAAGCGAACAGAGGGGTGTTCATCTCATCCCTAATTGTAAACTTGATGCTAAATCCCAACCAGAATCACATATGGTACCTTATCCCTATTGAAATGTAGATTACAAAAAAAAGGGGCCGAGTGGGACTTTAAGTGTACCAATGACAATAAGAATAATTCTAAATATTACTGACTTTATTCACAAAGTTAAATAATGTTACCCCTGCATTAAAAAAAATAGGCAACAACCAAATACATCAATGGTTATCTGCATCATTTATGTGTTCCATCAATCAAGATGTCTTCAGATGGCAACTTTAAAAACCTCAACGTGTTTCAGCAAGAGTGTTCAGGAGGAAAGCAATGTATTACACAACCCAGTGCTACATTGATATATTGCAGTCCTTGCTGGGGGTCTGTTTGCTACTATTAAGGCGATCTCACCTGCATTGGATTCTGTTATTTATCTGTACCGGGTTACCACCCTTCATATTTTTGGAGGAGGTGGTTGGGCCATTCTCCTTGAACTTGCATCCCTCTATTTTCTTATATCAATGCGTCATTGGGTTATGTGATAGTTACATAGTTAGTCTGGTTGAAAAAATAAAAAAGTCCATCTAGTTCAACCAATATATTGCTTTCTTCCTGATGAAGACTCTTTATAAGTTGAAACACGTTGAGGTTTTTCAAGTTGCCATCTAAAGACATCTTGATTGATGGAACACATATATGATGCAGATAACCATTGATGTATTTGGTTGTTGCCTATTTTTTGTATGTATGGTTAAAATTTTTAAACTTTGTGAATACAATAAAAAAAAATTTAAATTTTTCTTATGGTCATTGATACCCTTAAAGTTCCACTCTGCCCTTTTTCATAGTTATTTTTATTGTGGTGTAGTGCTGTATACAGTAAGGTTTAACCTTATACTTATGGTTATCTTAGACCCGGTTCACACTGGGGCGACACGACAAGCGGCTCAGCCGCCTGACGAGTCGCGTCCCATTGAATGCAATGGAACCGTTCTAATAGGAACGACGCTCCGACTTAGAAAAAGGTTCCTGTACAACTTCGGGGGCGGCTCGGGGCGACCTGCATTGACTTCTATACAGAAGTCGTTTTGCAAATCGCCTCTGAAGTCGTCCTCAGGACGACTTGCAGAGCCGCCCTCGAAGTCGTGCCGCTGCAGTGTGAACCGACTCTAAGGGTATTTATATACAGCTGCTGCTTTTTTGATTTTGTTTTTGGATCTTTATCACCATTTATTATTTTAGTCCACTGTTTTTGTTTTTTTTTACTTTTGCTTGGATTGCAGTTGACATTAAGTGGAGTTACTAATATTAATAAATAAGGTGAAGCTTTGTTCACTTTAAAATAGCATTAATGGTTCAGATTTTGTTTTACAAAAATAACAAACATGTCATACTTACCTGCTCTGTGCTATGGTTTTTCACAGAGCAGCCCTGATCCTCCTCTTCTCGCCTCCCCCTGGCACTCCTGGCTCCTCCCCTTTGACAAATGCCCCCAACAGCAAACTGCTTGCTATGGGGGGCACTGTTTCCTACTTCCTCCCAAGCCCAGCTCTATGCATCCATAAGACACAAAGGCCCAGATTCTCGTAGAATCGCGCAAAACTGTGCGGGCGTAACGTATCTCATTTACGTTATGCCACCGCAAGTTTTACAGGCAAGTGTTTTATTCACAAAGCACTTGCGTGTAAAGTTGCGGCGGCGTAGCGTAAATCACCCGGTGCAAGCCCGCCTAATTCAAATTAGGTGGGTAGGGGGCGTGTAGTATTTAAATTAAGCGCGTTCCCGCGCCGAACGTACTGCGCATGCGCCGTCCGAAAAATATCCCAGGGTGCATTGCTCCAAATGACGTCGCAAGGACGTCATTGGTTTCGACGTGAACGTAAATGGCGTCCAGCCCCATTCACGGACGACTTACGCAAACAACGTAAATTTTTAAGTTTCGACGCGGGAACGACAGCCATACTTACCATTGGTTGCCCCTCATATAGCAGGGGCAACTTTACGCCGTGCAAACCTAACGTAAACGTCGTAACTTCACTGCGTCGACCGCGTGTACGTTCAGGAAGTCACGTATCTAGCTAATTTGCATACTCGACGGGGAAAACGACGGAGGCGACACCTAGCGGACAAAAAAAAAATTGCATTTAAGATCCGACGGCGTAAGAGCCTTACGCCTGTTGGACCTAATGGATATCTATGCATAACTGATTCTAAGAATCAGTCGCATAGACACGACGGCCCAGATTAGGATTTACAACGGCGTACATGGCGATGCGCCGTCGCAAGCCCTTTGAGAATCTGGGCCAAAGAGCCCCTGTTCTCTCTTCATTGGCTCACTGGCTGTGATTGTCTCAGCCAATGAGGAGAGGAAGTCTTGGGACAGTCGAGTCTCTCATGCACATTGCTGGATCGAGAGGGGTCTCAGGTGAGTATTAGGAGGGCTATGGGGGGAGCAGCACACAGAATGCATAGGGGAAAAAAACCTTCAGCTTTATAAATATCCAATTATGTATGACGGAAATAAAAAATAAAAAAAAACATGATTGATACTAGCATATAATTGGAGCAAATACAGCTTCATCATATTTACTATTTTGAGTGAACAGTCATTACTAGTTTAGTAATTCAAACCCCATGAGTGTTCACGTTCATTGAGAGTCTGTGTTATCAGTTGCAGAGATTTTCAGACATACCGTACATAAATTCTTTGCAATTGATTATTCTAACTCCAGTTATTTGTTATTAGTAGATATGGATAATGTGGGAAAGAGTTAACATTTCTGTCAATTACCCCACTGGAGAGATTTTCTCTATCTTCCTGTTCCTTACTCCTGGACAAGAAATGAAAGTCCATTTTTCATATCTCTGTAGCATGAAGATATCTGCCTCTCTGTGGCCAATTTATCTGTGATATTAGACAATAAAATTAGCCGGATGTTTTAATATTTACAGTACCATCTGATAAAGGAATTAAGATTATGTATTACCTTCGCACCACACCTGGCAGACTGCCAGAAGTCCAGACTATCCAGCTCCACATAACATTTTGTTACAATCTAGGATCATAGGTCAACCTGGAGACATTCATTTGACAAGATTCCAGACTGACGTAATGCTGTGCACAACTCATATTGCTTACTCAATCAAACTGCTGGATTGCAGATCATTTGTTTCTGCAGCACTAAAAGACTCTGTAAAAAAAAAAAAAAAACATTAATCTTCATAAAAATGGCCTGAACTTTAAAGATGATTTATATTTAATTTTGCAAAAGGTCATTTTTGAGACTAGGATGTAGGAGTTAAAGCGGTATTTAAAGCGGAGCTCCACCCTAAAGTGGAACTCCCGCTGATTGGAAACCCCCCCCCCCCTCCGGTGTCACATTTGACACCTTTCAGGGGGAGGGGGGTGCAGATACCTGTCTAAAGACAGGTATTTGCACCCACTTCCGGCCACACAGTCTCGGGCAGATTGCGGGCAGGACGTCACCTCCCGTCCTCTCCCTGTTGTGCTCTGGGAACACTCGGCTCCCAGAGCACAGAGGGAGCCAATCAGCAGGCGCAGCGCAACTCACGCATGCGCCGTAGGGAACCGGGTAGTGAAGCCGGAGCGCTTCACTTCCTGGTTACCTCACTGAGGATGGCGGGGGGGGGGGGCAGCAGAGTGACGAGCGATCGCTCGTCCTCTGCTGCGGACGGCGCTGGACTCCAGGACAGGTAAGTGTCCTAATATTAAAAGTCAGCAGCTGCAAAATTTGTAGCTGCTGGCTTTTAATATTTTTTTTTCATGGCACATCCGCTTTAACTCCAAAACAAATATTTATTATATTGCAGTTTACCAATTGTTAGATGTGACACCTGTATTAGTGTTCTTTTTTTGTCTTCTATTTTCATTTGGTGATCTGGCCAGTAAAGCCCAGTTCACACCGAGTGATGCTCGTGACAGCTATGCTCAGGTGTAAACAGGGCTTTATCCCAAAAGGAAAAAACTTTGCTGTAATTGCTTATTAAGTGTGAGCTGGGGTTTGACTTCTGTTTGTTAGTCTAAATCTGCTAGCCCATATAACACTCCCCTCCCCCCAGACTGACAATGCTGCTGTCTGCTGTTCTCCTTCATCCAGTGTGGAGACACTCTAATACAAGAGGTGTGTTACTAGCCAGATCACCAAGTAAAACAGAGGTATACGTCTGCAGAATGGCAGCGGTTGGCAAATGGATGTACTTGTACGTCCCCCTTAAGAAGCCGTGCACGGCCCGCCGCACGCTCAGTGACCATGATACGCAAACTCAATGTTCGCCGGCAGCCCGCGATCGCGTCACGGAGAGGCAGAACAGGGAGATGGCGATGTAAACAAGGCATTTCCCTGTTCTGCCTAGTGACAGGACATTGATCTACTGCTCCCTGTCATCGGAAGCAGTGATCACTATCGTGTCACTTGTAGCCCAGCCCCCTCACAGTTAGAATCACTCCCTAGGACACACTTAACCCCTTCCTTGCCCCCTAGTGGTTAACCCCTTCTCTGTCAAAGGTGGTAAACCCAGTCGCTCACTGGGTCCTTGTCGCTGTTCAGATGCTCCGGGCCAACATGGTCCCGGAACCAGGAACACCGCGTGGCACGCACGCCCCGGCCAGGTAGGCCATAACGCTGGGGCGCCGTGATGTGGTCACCTTAAAGGTGGGTGCCACACTCGAAGAAGAAGACCCAGAACCAATGGCGTCTGCCCCATAAATACCCCTCCCCAGCATTCACAGCGAGGCCAAACCCTCCTGATTGGCTGCTGGGAAAGAGCACCCAAACCTTGACACCACTGCTGCCACCTGCAGCACTGGGGTTGGAAGAACACCCCAGTGCAACAGAACAAGCCTACAGCACAGCCACGCTGAGACAGAGACCCTGTTTTGCACATAACAATTTGGATCAGAGTTTAACTACACTCTGATTTACCTCCAAATGTAACTAGCACCGGTACTATAAAGTACCCAGGCGCTATACTGGTAAAGGGGGTTGCTCCTTATCAGGGTGTAGCAGGTACAGTTTAGGGAATTATAGGTGTTCGAAATCTTTGATTTGCCTTGTGAGGTTGGGTACTTTTTCCCAAAACGTTTGCAGAGGTTTTCAGTGCCAGAATATATGACACAGAATTCCTCTTTCAGCATTGCATCTCCAGCAGGTTGAAGGAACTTTAAGGTACATTTTCTGTATCTGCAAGGGTGTCCTGTACTAAAAAGAGAACATTTTATCATTTGCCTTTTCTATCTTTGCATTAAACAAGCTCTGGTGAACTAGTTGGCAGATGGTCTGCCATGACTTATTAGTGAAGGAGATCTTCAGCTCCATTTCCCTTTGTTGTTTAAAGGGATACTTATCAGCATTGAGGGAGTTTTGTAATGTGGAATCGATCCCGGAGATCAAGTGGGTCTTGGGACCTTTAGTCATCATGCATATTTTTTTTTAAAGTATGAGAGAGGACGTGTATAACAGTGTTTGCATTATGTCTGAGTAAAAAAAATGAATCTGTAGGTAGATCCACCATGTTAATGTTCACCAGATTCTCAATGTCATGTTTAGGGAGAAATGAGGCCTGTTTAAAAAAGTTGACAGCCAAGCGTGGGGAATAATTTGTCCAAAAAAAGCACATAAAGTTATGGAAGTTTCCAACAAGTGAAGTCAAAGGACTTTTCTGTGTTATAAATGTGGGAGAGTTGCAATACAAGTAAAAGAGTTAGGGGGGTGTTTCCAAGTCTGCTAGAATTTTTTTGTATACAGACCACAGTATGGTCTATAATCAATGGGTAAACCAGTTTTGTTCACTGACTACCCAAGCTTCCCTGGTGCCTCCATGGCAGCATACCAATGGTTGATGGCTCTGCCCCCGATCAACCCACAGGACCACGTAACTCTATAAAAGAAAGAGTTACTCCCCCCTCAGGTATTCTTTTTCCTGTCCTCATCCCTGCAGGATCACAGTTCAGCCCTGCCTCACCGACATATGGTCATGCTCTCCTGCAGTATGGAGTCCCATTGCTTGGTTTGCTATCGCGCCATATAAGTATGGGAGCCTGTTTTTCCCAGGTGCATTTCATTCTCCTCTATGGCTTTTGGCTGGCTATTCCAGGGGCAAGACAGCACAAGGTCCTAGAACACCGAAGGTTCAGTTTTCAGCCTAACG
Source organism: Rana temporaria (assembly GCF_905171775.1). Classification (NCBI taxonomy): domain Eukaryota; kingdom Metazoa; phylum Chordata; class Amphibia; order Anura; family Ranidae; genus Rana; species Rana temporaria. Next base: position 124,565,977 of record NC_053490.1, on the reverse strand, counting down.
GGCACACGCTGGGCACTGAATCTCCTCATTGGAACGTTTCCTGAATACAGTCAAAGACTACGTCCTCCTGGGAAGGCACCATACCCCAAATGGGATCTGAAAGTTATCCTCAATGCCTTAGCAAACCCTCCCTTTGCACCCACTGAAGAGTGTGCACTGGAAGACATTACCTGGGATACTACCTCGCTGATCGCCTTCATGTCAGGGCGTGGAGTGTCAAAAATTCAGACTCTAGGGGCACAGGAACCATACGTCACCTTGTTCCCAGACAGAGTAGCTCGGCAGCCTATTCACCAGTTTGTCCCTAGAGTTCCTGCAGTCTACCATCTCAATCAGGAATGGGTTCTCCCGGCCTTCGGAGAAGATCCAATCTCCTAAAAATACACGATTTGGATGTAGCCAGATCCCTGAGGTGTTATTTAAAACTAACACAACCGTTTTGCGAGGATCAATGTTTATTCGTTATTCACAAGGGTGCAAGAAAAGGGAGGAGGCCAAGCTAATTCAAGGACGTACCGGGCTCCCAGCGCCAAATGCGCTGAATACGCACTCATAAAGGAGAATGACCTTCTTCCTCAACAACCTTTGGGCTAGGGTCTTCCCTGAGACATTTGCAGGGCAGCTAGTTGGTCATCTTCCAACACCTTCATGTCGCACTATAGCCTAGATCAGGCGATCCTTACCTCCCGAGATTTGGGAGGAGGACTTTAAAACTATCACTTCTGTAAGCGAGTTATTTACCATTGGTATGCTGCCATGGAGACACCAGGAAAACGGAAAATTGAATACTTACCTTTCCGTCATTTTCCTTTCCTGGTGCCTACCCATGGCAGCATACACCCTCCCTTCTATAATCCCTAAAGTTCTGAAGACTACAGGGAGTGCAGAATTATTAGGCAAGTTGTATTTTTGAGGATTAATTTTATTATTGAACAACAGCCATGTTCTCAATGAACCCAAAACACTCATTAATATCAAAGCTGAATATTTTTGGAAGTAGTTTTTAGTTTGTTTTTAGTTTTAGCTATTTTAGGGGGATATCTGTGTGTGCAGGTGACTATTACTGTGCATAATTATTAGGCAATATATACCCATTTCAATTATTTATTTTTACCAGTGAAACCAATATAACATCTCAACATTCACAAATATACATTTCTGACATTCAAAAACAAAACAAAAACAAATCAGTGACCGATATAGCCACCTTTCTTTGCAAGGACACTCAAAAGCCTGCCATCCATGGATTCTGTCAGTGTTTTGATCTGTTCACCATCAACATTTCGTGCAGCAGCAACCACAGCCTCCCAGACACTGTTCAGAGAGGTGTACTGTTTTCCCTCCTTGTAAATCTCACATTTGATGATGGACCACAGGTTCTCAATGGGGTTCAGATCAGGTGAACAAGGAGGCCATGTCATTAGTTTTTCATCTTTTATACCCTTTCTTGCCAGCCACGCTGTGGAGTACTTGGACGCGTGTGCTGGAGCATTGTCCTGCATGAAAATCATGTTTTTCTTGAAGGATGCAGACTTCTTCCTGTACCACTGCTTGAAGAAGGTGTCTTCCAGAAACTGGCAGTAGGACTGGGAGTTGAGCTTGACTCCATCCTCAACCCGAAAAGGCCCCACAAGCTCATCTTTTATGATACCAGCCCAAACCAGTACTCCACCTCCACCTTGCTGGCGTCTGAGTCGGACTGGAGCTCTCTGCCCTTTACCAATCCAGCCACGGGCCCATCCATCTGGCCCATCAAGACTCACTCTCATTTCATCAGTCCATAAAACCTTAGAAAAATCAGTCTTGAGATATTTCTTGGCCCAGTCTTGACGTTTCAGCTTGTGTGTCTTGTTCAGTGGTCGTCGTTTTTCAGCCTTTCTTACCTTGGCCATGTCTCTGAGTATTGCACACCTTGTGCTTTTGGGCACTCCAGTGATGTTGCAGCTCTGAAATATAGCCAAACTGGTAGCAAGTGGCATCTTGGCAGCTGCACGCTTGACTTTTCTCAGTTCATGGGCAGTTATTTTGCGCCTTGGTTTTTCCACACGCTTCTTGCGACCCTGTTGACTATTTTGAATGAAACGCTTGATTGTTCGATGATCACGCTTCAGAAGCTTTGCAATTTTAAGAGTGCTGCATCCCTCTGCAAGATATCTCACTATTTTTGACTTTTCTGAGCCTGTCAAGTCCTTCTTTTGACCCATTTTGCCAAAGGAAAGGAAGTTGACTAATAATTATGCACACCTGATATAGGGTGTTGATGTCATTAGACCACACACCTTCTCATTACAGAGATGTACATCACCTAATATGCCTAATTGGTAGTAGGCTTTCGAGCCTATACAGCTTGGAGTAAGACAATATGCATAAAGAGGATGATGTGGTCAAAATACTAATTTGCCTAATAATTCTGCACTCCCTGTAGTTACAAGAATACCCGAGGGGGGGAGTAACTCTTTCTTTTATAGAGTTACGTGGTCCTGTGGGTTGATTGGGGGCGGAGCCATCAACCATTGGTATGCTGCCATGGGTAGGCACCAGGAAAGGAAAATTATGGAAAGGTAAGTATTCAATTTTCATTTTTTTCCTGTGTATGGAGAAACCAGTGAGAGATTCTCAGCATATGACAGGTATGAAAATATGCTAGGCCGCCGTTAATTTTAGAGAGATACAATATAGTTTGACAGATTCAAGATCCCTTGTCTAGACAGATAAATGTGGCCTCAAGCTTTTTGAAAAACTCATGGGTAAGATGTTTAGGAATTGCCTGAAAAGTGTAAAGCAGACGTGGTAATATGTTCTCTTTTTTTCCATCACCATCCGACCTAGCCAGTAGAAGGAGATATATTTCCACTTTTGAAGATAATGTCAATAAAGGTAAATAATTTAAATCATACAGACGTGTGACTACAGTTGGAATCTTAACACCAAGGAGAGTGATATCAAATGTGGTTCATCCAAATGGGTATTGCAGTTGCAGTACATGGGGTACTGGCCATGAAGGGTAGTTTCTCAAGCTATAGATTTGTTGAAATTTATTTTTAAATTGGAGTTAGCTGAAAAGAGATCAAATTGATTGGGGAGGTTGGGGAGTGTTGTTTGAATGTCGGTCAAAAAAAACAACTTGTGAGCCGCATAGGGGGGTAGTTTTATATGTGTTTTTTACTGATTTGAAATCCCTTAATGTCTGTTTCAGTTCTAACTATCCTAAGGGATGGTTTTAGAATGACAATGGTTACCCTTACCTCATGCAATTCCTTAGGCCCCATGCACACGAGAAGCAAATGCAAACACATGTAAACTCAAGTTTTTAAAGGCAAAAACCGACGTTTTTGCCGCGAATTTCGCGGCGTTTTGACACGTTTAGCGGCGTTTTACCGTGTTTGCGGCTATCAGCTTTTACAACAAAGACATTGTAGACCCTCCCAAAGCTTTGAAACGCAAAAACGTTTGCGTCTGAACCTAAAATTTTGCTTCTGAAAAAACGAGCCTAAACCCAACTGCTTTAAAACGCAAAAAAACGTGAATGTGTGCATGGACAAATAGGATAACATTAAATGTGTTCAGGGGCAGTGGAAAAAAATGCCCAAATGCCTTATAAGAAGGTTTTCTGAAAAAAGACTGTTAACTCTGACTTTGTGTATGGATGCAAGTAAGTAGCCTTAACCCATGATAGCTTGTGAGCCTGCATCCCTAATGCCGCATACACACGATTGGATTTTCCAACATCCAAATGTTCCATGGGAGCTTTTTGTCTGAATATCCAACCGTCTGTAGGCCCCATCGGACATTTTCTGGAGTTTCCGACAACAAAAATTTGAGAGCTGGTTCTCAAATTTCCCGACAACAAAATCCGTTCTCATAAATTCCGAGCGTGTGTAGACAATTCTGCCGCACAAAATCCCACGCATGCTCTGAATCAAGTACGAGACGGAATCGCTCGGTCTGGTAAAACTAGCGTTCGTAATGGAGATAGCACATTCGCCACGCTGTAACCGACTGAAAAGCACGAGGCTTAAAAGCGCGAATCGTCTCTCACCAAACTTCTAACACAACTGGTATTGAACTTCCCTTCAATAGTGTCGTCGTACGTGTTGTATGTGACCACGTTCTTGGCAATCGGAATTTCCGACAACATTTGTGCGACTGTGTGTATTCAAGACAAGTTTGAGCCAACATCCATCGGAAAAAAATCAGCGTTTTTGTTGTCGGAATGTCCGATCGGCTGTACGCAGCATATGGCTCTCAGCTTCTTAAACATATAGTCCCAAGCAATCCTATCAAAAGCCTTGGGGTCCACTAATTGGTCAGCTAGTTTAAAAGTAAGTAATTTATGTTCTTAGTAATGAAACCCCCTTGTTCTTTTTGGAAGGTGCACATGTTGTGTTTATGTGTGCTAATAATGATTTAAAAGTATTTTTTTGTGAAAACTGTGATTAGATAAACAATTGCGCAAATATTGCAGGGCTCAAAAAAATCAGCAGCACCTTTTTATATTCTACAGGTCGTGTGTTTTCTGAAAATGTATTGTTTGGGGGTCTTCGCAAAAAGGCACACTTTAAAATGTACAAATATTTGTTATTTATTAACTCAGCACAGTTTTCGTTTTTTTACCTATTAGCAATTTATTTAGTTTTGTAAGTTTTGCTGTGTTTATTTAATAATACAGTAATTTTTGCAGCTTTCCAGTTCTTAACTGTGGTGGCTGCATTTGTTTTCATTTTGCAGGCTAAGAATGGCTTCATCATGCACATAAAATACCTGTTGATCTTGCCAGAAATGCAGTGTCCTTGTCATTCCCCGTGAGCTGAAAAGACAGAAAAAACAATGTTATATTACTTGTATAAACTACTAATTCCATTATCTTATAAAGAATATAAAGACAGACAGACATGTTTGAACTCTAGTCTAAGTGACAACCATGGCTGCCTACATACATACAATAGTGTATGTGTTTAGCCATGAGACAACAGGAAGGTTTAGATATACTTTAATGCATTTAGGTGCTGGAGAGCGGTGAAATCAGTGTTCTTCCTCACATCAGACTCCTCTCCATACATCAGAGTTCTCAGTGTTCCCTCTTAAATCAGGGTTTCCTGAGTTCTCCCTTACATCAGAGTCTGCAGAGTCCCCCTAGTTCTCCCTTACATCAGAGTCTGCAGAGTCCCCCTAGTTCTCCCTTACATCAGAGTCTGCGGCGTCAACCCTTACAGTGCAAGGGAACTCTGCAAGTTCAGATGTAAACGGGGAAATCTGTGGATTCAGATGTAAAGGAGGAAATTTGTGGATTCAGATATAAAGTGGGAACTCTACAGATTGAGATGTAAAGGCTCTTGTGATTAACTTTATATGATTAGAAATGTTATTTAATCGCAAAATATATGTATAGTTTATACTATAAAAAATAGCTGTGCATCGCTAAAGTTTTCGAGGTTAGACTTAAAAAAAAGGTGGCAAGCCTAGTTGGTACACAGTTAGTTCTGTGGCCAACAGTCTTGAAAATACTATAAATGTGGTAGATGACAAATGTGGCCCTGGGATAGCAAAGTGCACTGACAAAACATTGTACATTGTAATTAGTCTTCAGAGATTACATAGGGCAATTACTGGAAAATTATCTCTTAATGGTTCAGTCTAACATCATAATTGTTGTATTTGCACCATAAAAGTACCCATATACAGGCTAAAAATAGCAAGCAATACAAATGCTTAAAGTATCATTAGTAAAAATTATGCAATGATCAGACTGTGTGGTGGTTAGCATGGTTGCAAAAGCAAGCACTTCTGACACTTGGGGATCTTGGTAGGGAAGATCGCTATATCGCTAATGTGCAATGCGGTACAGGGAAGAACAAACCTTTGTCTTACTGATCTAGATAAGACATTTGCCCATTCATAGCAAAAAGTGTTGTGGCTGGCCCACCTATTCAGTCTCCTAATAATATGTGATATTATATGACTAGAACCTGGCCATTAATATAGAGAGGGTGAATCTCCCTAACAGAGAGCAAAGACAGCAATAAAAACTGACAAGCGTTCTAACCACACTCCACTGTATCTAAAACAAAAAAAACAAAACGTTTTATCTTTAAAAAAATGAAAAAGATGTTATACCTACTTGCTCTGTGCAAGGGTATTGCACGGAACGGCCTGGAAACCCCTCTTCTGAGGTCCCCCGCCGGCACTCTGGGCAACTTCTTTCCTCTGTGTGCTACTATAAGGCCTCGTACAGATGAGAGGATATCCGTTGGAAACGGTCCGCCGGACCGTTTCCAGCGGACATTTCTGCTCCCGATTTTGATCTGATGGGCTGTACACACCATCAGATCAAAATCCCCGCGGAAAACATACGCGGTGACGTGCCGCGCCGTCGCCGCGACGATGACGCGGTGACGTGCGCGACCCTGGAAGGTAAATACTTCCACGCATGCGTCGAATCACTTCAATGCATGCGAGGGATGGGGATCGCTTGGACTTATCCGGTGAGTCTGTACAGACGACCGGATCAATCCAACGGACAGGTTTCCAGCGGATAGATTTCTTAGCATGCTAAGAAATTTTTATCCGCTTGAAACCGTCGGCTGGAGAAATCTCCGCCGAAAAATGTCCGCTAGGCCGTACACACGACCGGATTTGTCTGCTGGAACTGATCCGCGGATAAATCCCCACGGACAGATCCGGTCGTGTGTACGAGGCCTAAGAAGCCACTTCTTATGATGGCACATGTGTAGAATTGCTACCGAGCCGAACAGTGTGCACTCTTTGCTCACTGGATTTTGGTGACATCAGTAGGAGCCAATGGCTCCCACAGCTCTTAGTCAAGCCTATGAGAGATGGGTGAGAAGACCTGCAGACGAGCACAGCACTGGATTGATACAGAGGTTTTGTGCTGCCCTAGGTCTGATTAAATGTGTATACCCCCTATTTTAATTATGACCCACCCCTTCCTGTCAAGGCCACACTCCATTCCTGTTTAAGACACACCCTGTCATCTGTAAACCACACCCCTTTCAGTGCTGCATATCAGTGCTGCCTTATCAATGCAGCTTAAGAGTGCGGCCTTATTAGTGGGTATGAGTGCCGCCTCATTAGTGGGCATCAGTGCGGCCTCATCAGTGTCCATCAGTGCAGCATTATCAGTGCCTATCAGTACAGTCCCATCAGTGCGGCCTCATCAGTAAACATCAATGCAGCTCATCAGTGCCCATCAGTGTGGCCTCATCAGTGCAGTCTATCAGTGCTGCCTTATCAGTGCAACCCTATCAGTGCTGCTTAAGAGCCACCTCATTAGTGGGCATCAGTGCCCATCAGTGCAGCCTTATCAGTGCCCATCAGTGCAACCTTATTATTGCCAATTAGTGTTGTCTCGTCAGTGCCCATCAGTGCAGACTTATCATTGCACATTAGTGCAGCTTATCAGTGCCCAACAGCCAGTCCCATCAGTGCCCATATCAGTGCTGCCTTACCAGTGCAGCCTCATCAGTGCCCAGCCCAACAGTGCAGCTCATCAGTGGCCATCAGTGCAGCCTCATCAGGGGCCACCAGTGCAGCCTATACGTGCCTATAAGTGCAGCCTATCAGTGCCCATCAGTGCGGCTTTATCAGGGGCCACCAGTGCACCCTATCAGTGCCCATCAATGCAGCCTATCAGTGCAGCAATATCAGTGCTGCCTTATCAGTGCAGCTTAAGAGTGCTGCCTCATCAGTGGCAATCAGTGCAGCCTCATCCGTTTCATAATATTACAGCTTATTAGTGTATATTAATTATTTATTGATTATCACACGGAGCATATTGCAGTACATGAATTTTCACTGTGGAAGCTCTGCTTATCTGCTTCCTCCTCTTTTGAAAGGTCCCCTTCCCCACTTCCGGAGATGGCGCAGCAGCACCGTCCCTTGGAAGTAAGGCCCCCTCCTCCTTCCTCCTCCGCTGGGCTGTTCAGAAAGTGCAGTAGGGAACTGACTGTGAAGCCAAGAGGCTTCACTGCCGGACTCCCTTACCATGAATGGTGGCGGCAGCACCCAAGAGCCGATCCGAAAACCGGCTGGGGTGCTGACATTGCAGAAATCCTGGACAGGTAAGTGTCCTAATATTAAAAGTCAGCAGAACTCCACTTTAAAGAGTTTGCATGCAAGAACATGCATGGAGCACTTTGCACATGCTGAAATCAATGCAAACTCACTAAACAGTCCACATTCAGTGAAAGTTCATGTACTGCAAAGTTTGCTACTAAAACCACTTCCCGACGGCCGTACGAATATGTGCGGCCGCAGGGTGGTTCTAAATCTCTGACAGGACGCATATATGCGTCCTCCGCTCTTCCAGGCCACTAGAGGGCGCGCGCGTGCCCGCCGCATTCCTGAGATACCGATGCGCGTGCCTGGCGGCCGCGATGTCCGCCAGGCACTCGCAATCGGCGGTTGTGTGTAAACACAGAGATCCATGTCCTGTCAGGGAGAGAGGAGACCGATCTGTGTCTCTTGTACATAGGGACATAGATCGGTCACCTCCACCAGTCACCCCCCTCCCCCCACAGTTAGAACACACCCAGGGAATACATTTAACCCCTTCCATGCCCCCCTAGTGTTAACCCCTTCACTGCCAGTCACATTTATACAGTAATCGGTGCATTTTTATAGCACTGATCGCAGTATAAATGTGAATTGCGCCAAAAATGTGTCAAAAGTGTCCGATGTGTCCGCCATAACGTCGCAGTCCCAATAAAAATCGCAGATCGCCGCCATTACTAGTAAAAAAAATTAATAATAAAAATTAATAATAATTCTGTCCCCTATTTTGTAAGCGCTATAACTTTTGCGCAAACCAGTCGCTTATTGCGATTTTTTTTTTTACCAAAAATATGTAGAAGAATACGTATCGGCCTAGACTGTGAAAAAAAAATGTTTTTTTTTTTTTTTTTTAAATGGGCTATTTATTATAGTAACAAGTAAAAAATATTGACTTTTTTTCAAAATTGTCGCTCTTTTTTTGTTTATAGCGCAAAAAAATAAAAACCGCAGAGGTGATCAAATACCACCAAAAGAAAGCTCTATTTGTGGGGAAAAAAAGACGCCAATTTTGTTTGGGAGCCATGTCGCACGACCGCGCAATTGTCAGTTAAAGCGACGCAGTGCCAGAAGCTGAAATTTCACCTGGTCAGGAAGGGTATACGTGCCCAGTAAGGAAGAATGACTTTCATGTTCAGAGGAGCCTCTGATGTATGAAGAGACTCTGAAGTCAAGGGGTGACTCTAAGGCCTTGTACACACGACCGAACATGTCTGCTGAAACTGGTCCGCAGACCAGTTTCAGCGGACAGATCTGACCGTGTGTACAGCCTAGCAGACAGGTTTCCAGCAGACAAAAGTTTTAAAGCATGCTTTAAAACTTGTCTGCTGGAAGCCCGTCCGTCCGACATGTCCGCTGGTTAGTACACCTAATCAGCAGACAGAAATCTCCCGCATGCGTCGAATGGATTCGACGCATGCGTGGAAGTGTTTTACTTCCTGGTTTGGTGACGTGACGGCGTCAACGTCACGTCACAGTGCTGTCTGTCTGCGGGGATTTCGGTTTGATGGTGTGTACAGCCATCAGACCAAAATCTCCCAGCGGACATGTCCGATGAAAACGGTCCGCGGACCGTTTTCATCAGACATGTTCTATCGTGTGTACAGGGCCTAACTTGAAGGGGGAATGGAGGCACTCTGATATGAAGGGGAGAACTCTGATGCACGTGGGGGGAGGGGGGGGGGGTCTGATGTGATAGGAGAACCTCTGATGCGAATGGTGGCTCCTGATGTGAATTTAGTTTTATCAAAGTGGTTGCATGCATTGTCCAAGGCTCACATTTCTCATTGATAACTTAGGCTTGCCATACATTATATAATTTTCTTGTACAATTTTGCTTTATATTTACCAAAACCATATAATATAAGACCTAAACTCTTTTAATTTGTATGTAATCAAACAGGTGCTTGCACTATATTGTTGAAGGTAAATCTAAAGGAAATTGAATAATAAAATTGTATAATGTATGGCCAGCTTAACATTTATGTTTTTTTACATTTTAGACTAGGGTTCCTCAAGACTTTGCATACTTTTAAAGGGTGCTACAATTGTGAAAAGTAAGATAAATGCTGTTTCAGAGTACAAAATGAAAAGAATTCAGCAAGGTAAAAGACATTTTTTTACTCGTTTCCTGCCTTATGTTATGTTGTAATGAGAACAACCTTCTTGACATGTTTCAGTTTGATCATTACTAAGCAAATACCAGACAAAAAAGTATCAGCAGTTTTGTAACCACAGAGGGGTGACAGCGGCACGCAGAGCAGCACGTAACGATGATATGCCTAATGACCTATAAGGGAAAACCCTGCCCTGTACCTTTGCCCTCTAGATGATAAATGTTTAAGTAAACTCTAGCTTAAATATTGTTCAAATCATTTCCCATGAAAAAAAGTCATTACAGTGCCTTGAAAAAGTATTGATGCCTCTTGACATTTTCCAAATTTTTTCATTGTATAACCAAAAATTTAAATGTGTGTTATTGGGATTTTATATGATAGACCAACACAAAGTGGCACATAGTTGTGTAAAGAAAATAAGTGGTTTTCATTTTTTTTTTTACAAATAAATATGTGAAAAGTGTGGCGTGCATTTGTATTCAGCCCCCTTTACTCTGATGTCCCTAACTAAAATCTAGTGGAACCAATTGCCTTCAGAAGTCACCAAATTAGTAAATAGAGTCCACCTGTGTGTAATTTAATCTTGGTATAAATACAGCTGTTCTGTGAAGTCCATAGAGGTTTGTTAGAGAACCTTAGTGAACAAACAGCATCATGAAGGTATATCATAAACATAATCTGACCCGTTTTTTTGGTCTTGGTCAAAGGCGAGTGGCGAATTCACATCGAGGTGGAGCACTTTTAGGGTCTTCAAGTGTGGCATAGATGCTGTTTCTTGTGAAAGCAACAGCACTGAGACAGTGGATTACTTTCACCTACATCTTGAGGAATGTTCACTGTTTTGCTTGTATGAATTGGACTGACAGCATCCGGATTTTGGACACACTGGCCGGGATTCAGAGAGATCGGGGCATCTTTAAAAAGTCGTATCGCATCTCATATGCGCTACGCCGTCGTAACATTGAGAGGCAAGTACTGTATTCACAAAGCACTTGCTCCCATATGTATGCCGGCGTAACGTAAATGGGGCGGCGTAAGCCCGCCTAATTCAAAGTAGCTAGGCAGTGGGTGTGTTGTATTATAATTAGCCGTGACCCCATGTAAATGCATGGCCGAACGAACGGCGCATGCGCGCGCCTGCTCAGAATCACGTCGCTAATACTCCCTAAGATACGTCGGCTCAATGCTTTCGACGTGAGCGTAACCTACGCCCAGCCCCATTCACGTACGACTTACGCAAATGACGTAAAATACGACGCCGTTCCCGCGCCCATACCTTAACATGACTTACCCCTGCTTTGTGAGGGGTAAAGTTACGCCGGACGAAAGCCTTACGTAAACAGCGTAGCTTAATGCGACCCGCGCAAGTACGTTCGTGAATCAGCGTATCTAGCTCATTTACATATTCAACGCGTAAATCTACGGAAGCGCCCCTAGCGGCCAGCGTAAATATGCACCCAAGATATGACGGCGTAGGAGACTTACGTCAATCGTATCTTGCCAAAATTCAGGCGTATCTGCTTTCCTGAATACGGTGCATAGATACGACGGCGCACATTTGGACTTACGACGGCGTATCTGGAGATATGTCTTTGTAAGTCCTTTCTGAATCCCGGCCACTGTTTTTTATACAGATCATTGAAGATAATTTAAGAGTTTATTATATATTTTAATGAAATTTGCACTTTTTTGACATATAAATACACTTGGGATCCACAGTTAGGTGGTTCATTTTAAAGGTGAAGTTAATGGTTAAAGAGTTATGTGCTAGGTTGAAGTTAAGGGTTAAGGACATTGTAATTCACAATAGTTTTGACAGGGGTGGGGCTGCTGATTTGAGTCAATAAGTTTGTGCTTGGTAAACAAATGCAATTAGTTTATTTATTTTCAGAATAGAACACCTTTTAACAATGAATTCATCTACCGAGTTCCCCACTAAATACATATTTTTGATCTGCTGTAGTAAAATGAATGCTGTTGCATTTTAAAGGTAGTCATTTCCTAAAAGTCAAACCTCTTTTACTGTTTGCATTAGCATTATACTTTGTACCCATATAAATCAGATTATCAGCAACCTGATAGAACTGATACTTACATAGACAAGAATTCTTTAGTGTCTACAAAACAAACCATAACTTATTTAGAAGCAGTGATTTTTATAATACTATATATCCTGTAATAGTTTTATAAATGTATTCACATTTCTTCTAATTTAAAGGATCTTAAAATTTCAATTACGCCGCGTATCTAGAGTCAAGTCGGCGCATCTGCTTTGTGGATCTGGCCCAATGTTCCTGTTTTTTTTTTTTGTCTGTTGAACTTACCTTTAACAGTTTGATTGTGTTCCCCTAATCCTTATAACTGTGTCCTTTTGGATAACATAACCCTTCTAGGGAAAATTTACTTCTCTGAGAACTGTTCCAGTGCACTTAATTTACTACTTTGATAATAGTTTTCATGTATATTTTACTTTATACACCTAGATGAATTGTCTTTGTAATCTTTTGAAATTTGTTAATAAAATATATATTTAACCATAAAATAGCTAAATGGAGATCCTGAGGTTTAGGAAAACACCTGCGCTGGATATGATTATGCAGAGTGAAGAAAAACAGATGCTTTATGCACTCATTTGTACTAAGCCATTCAGTACTATTGCTACCACCAAACACCTTTGACATACCACTGACCAAAAACAAAAGGGTCTGTAAGCGCTAAAACAAGATATTAATTGAGTGCCCTCAGAAACATATGTGCTAAATTATCAGATATGAACATTCCCAAATTTGGCTAGGAAACAGGCAGCTCAGGCTAAAGTCGATGCCACACAAAATAAAATAGTGCCAAGAGATTAGCATGCAGTTGGGGTCTAGCCAAGGTTAGTAGAAGTTCAGAGGTTGACATGTCAAAAATGAAGTGCAAGGATTGGAGTCCAGAGTTGTGGCATTGGGATGGTGCAAGTTGAGTGCTCTTAGAGTCAGTAAACCAGCCAAAAGTCAGATCCAGGGAGACAAACAAATAATGGGAGATAAGACCAGGCACGGAATAGCCAGAATACGGCATAGGAGCTAAAGCCCCAGGAAACCACTTAAACAAGGTAAAGGGTTACATTAAATGCTACCATTAATAAAAACAGTTAAAATAAACTCTAGCATTCGGTAAACCTTTCAAGGTGGACTGGCCAGTCAACTGGCATGTTTCTGTGCAAATGTGCTCTGGTGCATACATTTCTGTATGGCTTGAGTACAGTGATGCACGACACACCCAAAGGTCATAACCAGTGTATGTGTACACACACACACCCCAGGAGAGGTGGAGAAGACTAAGTGAAGGTCAAATGGTTAGAGCAAGCCATTGGCATGTGAAAGAGAAAGAACCCAGTAGAGAGGCAACTAGGAGAGATGACCACCACCAGATTAATTTCCTTCAGGCAGATGATTGACCATAAGGCAGATGACTAAAAAATGACAGTCAAGTGGATAAGACACTAGCTGGCAGATGAGTGACAGAAAACTGGCCAGTGGACAAGTGATAAGAAGGATGACAACCAACTAACAAGAGCCCATAGACGAGAAGCTAAGAGGCAGCTGATGAGTGTTCCAGTATGTGTGCAACTGATGGGAGGCCAACCATTGCCAGACTACCCTAACGTACAAGCAGACAGTAGGGATAGTTCTTTAACAGTATAGGTAATCAGCAAAATCCTCAGACAGTTTACCAAACAGGTGCAAAGCTAGAAACAAGAATGCAAAATAGGGTCAGGAGGGCAAACGGCATGCTGTCAGGAACCATGAATCAGACGGAGACAGAAAATGCAGTAAAAATCACACCTTTTAATATAATGGTAAAAATTTTACAAATTAGTAAACATAGCCAGGTTATGGTAGCCAAAGCGGATAGTCAGAACAAGCCAGTAAACCAGGAAGCCAGAGATCAGCATAGTCAGAGAAAGCAGACAGGATCAGGAACCAGAAGGGACATCAGCCAGGCAAGTCTTTAACAGGAACACAGCAGGAAATCTCCAGATATATTTGACCAAGGCGAAGGCACAGAAGGAATGAACCAGGCAGTTTAAATAGCTGGAAGGGGCTGGCTGATCAGCAGGAAATGATCACCAGATGAGCCACTGTGAACGATGAGTGCTGGCAAATAGCTGACAGCTGAGCAACCTGAGCACTGAGAAGGGAGGGCAGAGCCCAGCCCTGACACATGCATACACTGCTAAATAACACAAAACACACAAAACATGGACTCTTCACAGCAATGTCTCCATGGCTCAATCCAGGGTAAGATGTGGCCGCATAGCATAGTCACTATAAGACTCTATAACAACAGACAGTCTATCTAGGAATCACTACATCATTAAAACAGTTCAGAACACAAACAGCTACTTGTGATTGTGTGCATAACTAGCATTATTTTCAGTAAAACCTGAGGCAGCTCTGGTAATACAGGAGAACAGCTGGAGGGATCCATAGACAAAGAGCCACCCCACTGATACTGGAGTACTCTGGTAGCAATGGGGTAAGGTCTTCCCATATTGACTGGGTCTTTCAGAGAAGCTGTATGCTATTAGGCTCCTGTCCAGCAGCTCACATGTCAGGTTAGACAGTCAAAGGAACTCACGTGGCTGCCAATCATTTGTTCAACTACCTCTGCCTCATCAGGTGTAGCCTCTCTGATCTACTGAAGAAGGGAAGCAGAGAACCCTATCACCCCTGTGCATGTTCCAGACCCAAAGAGTTGTGGGAAACAAGTTTGAAGGGGCTGGCATCTGCATCTAAGTACAGTGAGAAAGTGAGCACTGCTGTACAGTTCCGATAGCTATACAGTATGTTATCAATGAAAGATTTATATTGGCTGAGTATAACAATGGATATTGCAGTTTGATATTTTCCTTCATTTCATGTTAATCACGAAAACGGGCTAAGAAACAAGCAACTCAAATGACTGAATGCAAGTTTACAAAGCACGATAGGTTTCTTTGTCAGCCATGCTGTTACCTCCAAACCATATGTCACTATCCTTTTATAACACTCCTGAATTCTGAATACTATCTCTAAACCTTGACATTTTACAACTGCTGAAAGCACTTGCTACTACTGTTTTTCTTTGCTATCATGTAGATAAATTTGAGATTTCAAATCCAGTATAGTATCATGTCTGATAAAGAAACCTAATATGATTTTAAAGCTTGCATTAATGGTCTTGTTTGTATGAACAAAAGGCAAGGCAAAAAAAAAAAATCACAGGGTTATATCATCAGTATATTTGTGACTACAGGAACTTCTTTTTAACTGCTCACGCTAACCCTTTGCTTCACAGCAGCAATATATTATAGTTGTTTCAACTGCTTCTCTGGTTTTACAGTCCCACTGTTTATGGATGTAACCTGTGCTATGTTATGTGCTATTCTCCCATCCAAAAAATGCTTTAATGCCAATATGGTCTGCATACTGAGTACTTGAGCTGCATACAAGGTTTCTACACTCCCAGGATAAAATTGTCACCTCGTTACAGTATTTGAAGGTTGGCATTTACAACAGCATGACCGAATCAAATGTAAAATGCATTGATTTGAACTGTGAGATACTAGCCCAGATATGCAGCCTTATTGGATTCCAGTGGATGTAAATGTATTGATATTAATATATAGCGTAGTGGAGGCCTGAGGATAGTATTAACACAGGTATACCCAGGGCCATTTGAAGGAATTTGGGGGCCCCAAGCAAGAAGCGGAGGAGGGGGTGTTGCCGAGTTTCATTTCAAGTTGAGAAGCAGGGAGGGGGGGGGGGTACGTTGACAAGTGTAGTACTTTTTCTGCCTCCCCCCATGATCTTTTTAACCCCCCCTCCCTACCGCATATCGCTGCATACAGCTGCTGCTGCCGAACGTCAGCTAGTACTTCTTCTGACTGCCTCCCCGGCTCCCCCCCATGTTCTTTTTACCCCCCCTTACCGCATACCGCGCTACAGAAGTTTGCTGTTCCCGGCCGGACTGAAAGGAAGTGAGCACTGAGTGTGTGCACTTCCTGTCAGGCCGGCCGGGAACAGGAAACTGACTCTCCGGTACCGGGCGGTTACGGTACCTGACGGGACTGCAGGAGGAATTAGGAAAGGAGCTTGGCCACGCTACAGGCTGCAGCATTTATAGGAAGCAGGGGCGGCGCTCGGGGCCCCAAGCAGTTGCTTGTTTTGCCTGTCCTGTTCCGACAGGCCTGGGTATACCATCCACAAGATGTGTTACCTCTTATGAGGTCTGTCTTCTTAAAGGATCACTAAAGAGATATATATATATATTTTTTAAATAACAAACATGTTATACTTACCTCCACTGTGCAGCTCATTTTGCACTGAGTGGCCCCCGAACCTTGTCTTCTGGGGTCCCTCGGCGGCTGTCTCGGCTCCCCCCCCTGCAAGGACTCAACACCTTCATGCGAGTGAGGTGTTTAGTTCTTGCGGGCGCGCTCCCGTGATGCAGCCGGCGGCCATAGCCGCTCACTGTATGCCTCGGCGCGTCATTGGATGTGATTGACAGCAGCGTAAGCCAATGGCTGCGCTGCTTTCAATCCATCCACTGTAACCAATCAACAGCCAGGCTGAATGGCAAAGAGGATGTCGGGGGCGAGCGCGGGACTTTAGAGGGGTGAGGTAAGTATAACGGGGGGGGGGGGGAGGGGGAGCCGGTATTGTCAGATGTTTATTCACCTTAATGCATAGAATGCTTTAAGGTGAAAAAACATTTACCTTTGCAACCCCTTTATGTTTGGAAGTAGAATATCTATTATGGGCTAAAGAGGGGGAACTGAATCAATGTACACTGATAAATATCAACCCACTGTGGGAATAAAACAGAATTTCAGCCATGCAATTACATTCACTGATCAGCCATAAATTTATGACGACCCACCTAATATTGAGTAGATTCCCCCTTTTGCTGCCAAAACAGCCCAGACCTGTTGAGGCATAGACGCCACTACACCTCAAAAGGTATGCTGTGGTATTTGGCACCAAGCCATCAGTAGCAGATTCTGTAAGTCTTGTAAGTTGCGAGGTGGGGCCTACATGGATCAGACTTGTATTTCCAGCACATGCCACAGATGCTTGCTTGGATTGAGATCTGGAGAATTTGGAGGCCAAGGCCGCACCTCAAACTAGTTATTGTGTTACTCAAACCATTCTTGAACCATTTTTGCAGTGTGGCAGGGTGCATTATTCTGCTGAAAGAGGCCACTGCCACCAGGGAATACTGTTAACATGAAGGGGTGTACTTGGTCAGTAACAATGTTTAGGTAGGTGGTAGGTGTCAAGTAACATCCACATGAATGGCAAGACACAAGGTTTCCCAGAAGAACACTGGCCAAAGCATCAGTTTGCCTCTGCCGGCTTGCCTTTTTCTCATGGTGCCTTCACTTCCCCAGGTAATCGACACACATGCATCCAGCCATCCACATGATGTAACAGAAAATGTGATTAATCAGATCAGGCCACCTTCTTAGATTGCTCTGTGATCCAGTTCTGATGCTTATGTACCATCTATAGGCCCATTTGTCTGTGGACACGAGTCAGCCTGGGCACCCTGACTGGTCTGTGGCCCCATACATAAACTGCAATACCTATTTTTTCTGCTTTCAACATGTCAACCTCAGAGACAGCATGTTTACTTGTTGCCTAATACATCTCACTGACTTTTAGATGCCACTGTAATAAGATAATCAATGCTATTCATTTAACCTGTTAGTGGTCATAATGTTATGGCTGATCAGTGTATGGGGTTTAGGTGGTTTTATATGTGTGTGTGTTTATTGTGTGTCCATGTTTAATAAAAAATAAATGTAATCGTTGTGTATAAATAATTGTGTTAACAGTCTATGGTGCACATTTAGGGAAATAAAATAAGTCATGCCTTGTACAAACGATCGGAATTTCTGATGAAAAAAGTCAGACGGAATTTCGACCATGTGTGGGCCCGATCTGACCTTTTTCGTCGGAGTTTAGAAACAGAACATGTTTTATTTTTTTCCGATGGAAAAAAATCCTATCGGAAATTCCGATCGTCTGTGTGAAACTCCGACGGAGAAAAAACTACACATGCTCAGAATCAAGTCGACGCATGCTCGGAAGCATTGAACTTAAATTTTCTCGGCTCGTTGTAGTCTTTTACATCACTGCATTTTGGACGGTCGGAATTTGGTCTGACAGTGTGTATGCAAGACAGCTTGAACGGAATTCCAACGGAAAATTCCATCAGATTTTATCCCATCGGAAATTTCGATCGTCTGTACAGGGCATAAGAGTAGACCCTGACTGAGAGTTGCTATTTAATTAATAGGCAAGTTCAATATCTACACGACACTTAATCCATTCACTTTGTAGTCATAAGGTTGAATAATTATTGAAAATATGCATAACTTTTTAAACTATAGATTAACTAAGCAGGTTGCTGCTTTAGAAATATAGAAACATAGAAAAGCGACGTCAGAAAAAGACTGAGTAGTCCATCGAGTTTTTTTTTTTTTTTTTATCGTTTTTTTGGGGTTTTTTTTGTTAACTTTGTTTTGTTGTCTGACTATAGATCAATGTTTATCCCAAGCATGTTTGAATTATCCCAAGCATGTTTTTTTTTTATGTATATGTGTAAACCAAGTTACCAATAGGAATCATCTGTACCCTGTGCTACTATGTTTATACAGATTTTACACATTTACTTTATATTCCGTGCAGATTTAGGCTTCTACTGTACAAAAAAAGTTGGCACTATATCCACTAGCTTCACATTCACTTTTCTATAAATGCAGTGAATATTGTCGGAGAATGTACAGTGAATGCCAATGGGAATGTTTTTACATTCATGAGAGTTCTATGACTAGAATGTCTATAATGCCCCTTGTCTTCATGTGCAGTAATAAGCTGTGCATTTGCTCAGGACTTCTAATGAATTTGGGAAAAAGAACCAGAAGAAAAAGTTAGAAAAACTCTTTCTTTCTGCATTACCTTCACCTGCATTCCCACATCCTTTACCTAAGGCAAGTACCTTGTACTCCACATGGCTATCGGTTTTGAAAAAGAGGGAGGGAGTAAATAAAAGTGGAGGGGTGAAGCAATCAATCTACGATAAGAGAAGGTTGCGTGTTTCCAGGTGAATGCCTGTGCCAAAAGGGCAAATAATATTTAACACCAACAGTGTACATAAGCTTTATGAGAGACAGGCAGTAAGGGGAGGAGGTGGAGAGTGTAATTCCAAGTCTCAGTATATAGGGCAGTGTACCAAGAGGCAGAGGCTTAGAGGAAATCAAGCATGCTTTCACATTACGTGCTCAGCTAACAACTACGAAAGCTGAAGTGAAGGGATAGCACCTGTTTGACTAGGGATATTTTATAGGCTATATGTGAAAGACTTGCATGGTTGCAGAAGCAGGGGAATCTTTCTCTAATCATCGCTTTAGTATAAGGGCATAGGGAGAGCTAGGCTCTGACTTCACCTAAGATCAACTTCTTTGATCCACCTGCAGTTATAATACTTATTGCGAATCTGTATCTTTGACCTATCATCAGACGGAGGGTGTCTTGGAGTTAATCCCAGACTCAATAGCCACATGACAGCTTATGCTGGACCAGGTTTATGTTAAAAGCAGGATGCTAGTTGAGCAGAACCCACAGCTGCGGAAAAGCAAAAGAAAGTGCTAAGTTAAAGAGACTTGACCCTTTCTCATCAGTCATCATCGGCACTTTCTCCTTTGCAACATCTTTACTTTCCAAGACTTTTAGTATGATGAATTCTCATTTCCAGAGAGAAGGCTTCTTTTTTTATCTGCTTACTCTACTAGGTGCTTGGGCAGCATCTATGCAGGGTGGAGGAAGGAGAACTGAATGTCCCTCCTGTGGAGTGCAAGACAAAGATGTGATGATCGAAGTGGCTAAGCAACAAATTCTCCAGAAGCTCCATCTAAAGGAGAGACCTAACATCACTCACCCAATTCCTAGAGGAGCGGTGGTGAATGCCCTGCGCAGGCTCCATTTAACCAAGCCACGTATGGAAGGTCTGTTCGGGTCCTCAAACTGGGACAGTGATGGTGACACTTCTGAGACAGAACAACAAAGCTACGAAATCATCAGCTTTGCAGAATCAGGTAAGAACTTGTATGCAATATGTTTCCCTGGACCAGTAGTACTAAACAGCAGAACCATTTTACTTTTTATATTGTTTATTAAAATATTTAATTAAGGGTCATTTAATTGGGTGTATTATTTTGATGGCTAAAATTACAAAACAGAAATTTTTTATTTTTTTTATTTTAACTATTCTAAACTGAAATATTTATTTTGGTTGTTAGGGCTTACTGTACTTTTCACATCTATGTATTTAGAAAGCCCCTACAATTCCCTTGCAGGACTGAATCTGTATTTTTAACAAATTTTCATTATGAAAAAAATGTAGGTTCACCAAAAAAGGACAATATTAGTGCTTGGTTTGAAAGCCCTTACACTAGTTTCACTAGTTTGTGAAAAAGCTGTGCATTTGTGTTTAAAACACACTTTTACATCTTACCTTATGATAAAGGTAAATACATCACTGGGCCATACAATTGCAAACATTTTATTGAACAGAAAACGAATCTTTACTGAAAATATTGAGTATTCAAATATCTTTAAGGAGTGTCACTGGTATCAGCTTGACCTGCTATGCAGATTAGTGAGAGCAATTTATCTACAGGACAAATACACAGGACTGTGACTTTGGACACACCAAAGTTCCAGACACAACACTGCATAACAAAGTTCATGCTCTTATATTAACAAGCCAACTATGCATATTATTGTAAAAATATTGTAAATGTATTAGTCAGGGATGCACACAGCCAAAATTAGTTCATATGCATAAGATCTAATTAGATAGACAGATCATGCTTAAAATATTTATCTGCATAACGTACTGATAACCAGGCTGCTCCTGTTTGTACAGTACACAATCCTGGCAGAAGTCCATCAGATAATGCTGGCCAGGTTATTTTGGAGCATGTAGTTCAACAACATGCCTGCTATTAAGTTACTGATATTAGATGTCAAGGCTGTCATATGTTAGAACAAACTAAGAATACAGTTGAGGCATTCATTCACAAATACTTAATTGAATTATTATTTTCCTACTTCTTTATGATGATCATACACTCCAGTAAAGTATAGACAAAAATTATAATTTTAGAACAATTTAAATCGGAATATATAATAATAGTGTATTATATATCACCAGTGTATCACCCTTGGACACTGTCCAGGTTTTGTTTGGGTGGAATCTAAAGGGTCATCACATCTTCCCATGTATATAAAGTAGTTACCTTGCAATTGTATTCGTTTCAACATGACTTAAGGTTTAGGAGTGCCAGATAACTGGATCATTGATATTTGGCCAAAAAGGTGTATAGCTAAATCTATAACAAATTTGCTTGTCAAAATTTTATTCGGGTCAGGAGAATAGTTCTTATTTGAATGGCCACTTGGAGCATAGCCAGTTGTTGTGCATCTCTGTACTTTCTATGGCAACCAAAGAAACAACAGTGACATCTAATGGCTGGGTTAATGGTTTGATCAAAATTCAAAAACTTCTGTAGAATATCATCATTGTATATCCTCACACACATGACATGTCAACTTACCCACATCATGATTTATTACATGGTACATACATAAGGACATGGTGAGCAATATGGCCCAGGTTCACTGGAGACTTTGGTGCCTTGTATAGTATGCCAATCCAGCTCTTTACATGAAAGTCTCCATAGTTCAGGTAGCATTATATTTTAATTACTTTTATAAGTGTCTGAAATTAAAACATATTTCCCTGACTAACTCCATGGCAGAATAGGATTGACTCCATTTGTATGCTGCCATGATGTTAATCAGGAAAGGAAAATTGTGGTAAGTATTTGATAACAATTTTCGGTTTTCCCTGACTAACTCCATTGCAGCATACAAATGCAATTGATCCTATGCTGCCATGATGTTAATCAGGAAAGGAAAATTGTGGTAAGTATTTGATAACAATTTTCAGTTTTCCCTGACTAACTCCATTGCAGCATACAAATGGAATTGATCCTATGCTGCAAT
The DNA here is from genome assembly GCF_905171775.1 of Rana temporaria. Lineage (NCBI taxonomy): Eukaryota > Metazoa > Chordata > Amphibia > Anura > Ranidae > Rana > Rana temporaria. The sequence continues at coordinate 124,543,689 of NC_053490.1, read as the reverse complement.
GATGTTAATCAGGAAAGGAAAATTGTTGTAAGTATTTGATAACAATTTTCGGTTTTCCCTGACTAACTCCATTGCAGCATACAAATGGAATTGATCCTATGCTGCAATGATGTTAATCAGGAAAGGAAAATTGTTGTAAGTATTTGATAACAATTTTCGGTTTTCCCTGACTAACTCCATTGCAGCATACAAATGGAATTGATCCTATGCTGCAATGATGTTAATCAGGAAAGGAAAATTGTTGTAAGTATTTGATAACAATTTTTGGTTTTCCCTGACTAACTCCATTGCAGCATACAAATGGAATTGATCCTATGCTGCCATGAAGTTAATCAGAAAAGGAACATTTTGGTAAGTATTTGATAACAATTTTTTGCGTTGCTGCTTCACTGCCCGGTTCCCTACTGCGCATGCATGCGCATTTTCACTGGACCTCGCTGTGTTCAGGGAACTGTGTGTTTCCCAGAACACAGCGGGGGAAATATTCTGCTGATATCTCTCCCCGGAAATGGGTGAAAATACCTGTATTATACAGGTATCTGCGCCCCCCTTCCTCCTAAAAAGGTGCCAATTGTGGCACCGGAGGGGGGGGGGCAATCCAATGAGCGTAAGTTCCACTTTAGGGTGGAACTCTGCTTTAATAACTTATAGGTCTTGGGTCAGAATTTCAGAGACAGTCAGGCATCTAGCATTTTCAGAAGGTGATCAGCAATTAGAGTATCCTTATTTCCCTCAGTACAGGTTTTCATTTAAAGGTTACAGTGCTCATTTAAAAAAAAAAAGCATTGCCATAAAAAAAAAAAACATTTAAAAGGGGATATTCCAAAGTGAAGACAAGGGGTACATTTTTACAGAGATATTTTGTGTCCTAAGTTCTTAAACCCATAAAGTGACCCATTTACTCTTTTTCTTTACAGATTACAATGAATCCAGTACAAAGCTGAAATTCCAATTTGCTAGAGACAATGAGCAGAATGTGCATGTTCTCCAGGCTCACCTGTGGGTCTTCTTTAAGTCAAACAGGACTGGTCAAGATAGTCAAACTGTTCGATTGCACATGATCCAAGAGCCACAGGGGACACGCACCCTCATCAGTGAAAAATACCTTGAACCAAGATGGAGTGGCTGGCAGACATTTTCATTAAAGCAGATTCTCCAGGACTTCTTTGATGAAGAGAATAAAAGTTTGAAACTAGAACTTGACTGTGATGGATGCCAAAATATGCCATTTATGGTCAATCCCAGTGATTCCCACCAGCCTTTTTTAGTAGCTCAAGCAAAGGTAAAGGAAAAGAGCCATCACATTGCAAAAAGAAGCCTCAAATGCGACCAAAACACCAACCTTTGTTGCAGGAAAGACTATTATGTAGAATTCAAGGATATTGGGTGGAATGACTGGATAATAAAACCTGAGGGGTACCAGATCAATTACTGCATGGGACTTTGCCCAATGCATGTTGCTGGTGCACCCGGCATGGCTGCCTCATTCCACACCACGGTCTTTAATCTCATCAAGGCCAACAATATTCAGACAGCAGTGAGCTCTTGTTGCGTCCCAACCAAGAGACGACCGCTGTCTATGCTGTACTTTGATAGAAATAACAACATTGTAAAGACTGACATTCCTGATATGATTGTTGATTCCTGTGGATGCAGCTAAGAGACACCAAGCACGTCCATACTAATATGAAAAAAAAAAGAGAAGCTGGTCTGTCTCTTACACAAGCTCTTGCTGAAATCACGTGGGAAGAAAAAACATCTGGATAACAGAGAAGCTCCCATATGTCTTCATGATGCTTGACACACTGGATACTTTTGCAACTAATTTCTATGATGATTTAGTATGCAGAATGCCATTGGCTGTGACATCACAGCACGCTGATAAAATACTTAACATCTCTTTTTCCAGGATCTTCAATCCATTCGCTTATCAATACAGCATACTTGTGAACAATGAACACATTTATTCTACCCACTGTGCTATACATCCTATTGGCTCCTATTCTAAGGGAAGCAACTGTTAACCACAAAGTGATGGCACTTTGCCAACAGTTGGTGTAGTTTTGTCAAAACTATGAGCTTCATTATTTCACAGTTAGCTTTAAAAACTTGAGAGTCATGTGATGCTGTAACTAAGAAACTGACAGCAAAAGCCTACCCAAATTTCTGCAATATTGTTACATTGTTAAAGTGCCAAGCCGAATATCTGCAAAGAAAGATGGATTTGTGATGGACATTTTAAGCAATGCCTCATTTCCACAAGACGGTTTTACTGTCACCAGTTGAATGTCATTATAAAGTGCTAATTATTTTTTTCAAGGAACCCCTCACCCTTTCAACTGCAGAGCACACAGTTACTCGTGTACAACACAAATTATTGTATTTTATATTATTTGTATTTTATTATTATTTTTGTTACTGAACACTGTTTAATAAACAAAACAACAAAGAAAGAAAATGTGTATTTTATTATTTTTACAGCATAAATTCACACCATACAACATCATAGAACACCGTAATCAGGATCGCAGATAAGGCAGTACAGCCAACCCTCCTGTACTGGATTTGGGCCCCATCAGTTTTTTTGCAGACACTAATCCTCTTCTGCCTCCCCTTTCAGTGCTGCCAGCTTCTCCTATTCTTTCTCCCTCTGGGTGCAATGCAGGGGGATTGGTTCTAGCACATGCACCCCTTCTATCTGCTGTCCGGGCCCTTTCCCCGCAGAGCCTCCGACTTCCCTCATGCCAGAACACAGGGGGATTTTTCAGGATGGTGAGCGGGAGAAGGGGCCAGTAAATAAGTCATTTACGGCCCCTTTCATTCCTGAATAAACACAATGATTGGTATCAATCACTCATGTGTCCATTCATCACTAAAGCATAGTAAATTGTGTTTACTGTGCTTCAGTTTGTGAATGAGCAGGAAGCCTCAGAGTGCATTCACCTGTGTAGCTGAGGCTATAGAGAAAGGGACTGATACATTTATGTCCTCAGTCACTTTGGCCGGGGGAAGGGGGTCCTGTCAGGTAGGCAGTGGTGTCGGAATGGGGGGCTGATAGGGGCTGGAGCCCAGAGTGTGCCCCCAAAAAGCCCCGGGTCATGATAGTCCTAAATTCATTATTACCCCTGAGTCGTTTCCACAGGCAACAGGATATGACATACAAAAGGTCCTGCCTCAGAGACCCGGCTCCTATGATGGACGTCTCACTGGTCAAATGCCGAGACCACGGGACGTGGGACGTCCATCATAGGCAACGCCGGGTTCAGGAGGAGGCGGGAATGACACTGTGGCCACCCTGGGCACTGGGAGATCCCGCTTGCTCTGTGTAAATGGGTGGGCAGCGGAGCGACTCTCCTATCCTGGCTCTCTCTCCTATCCTGGCTCTCTCTCCCATCCTGGCTCTCTCTTCCTGGTGCATGCAGCCTGCTGTCTCGGAGTGGTCAAGAATGAGATGGGCTACACTACACAGGTAAGACTGAGCTGCAGGAGTGTCAAGAGGTCACCTGGCACAGGGGGGTAAATGTATGTGTCAGGAGGGGTCAGTGTATGTGTGAGGGGGGTCAGTGTATGTGTCAGGGTGGTCAATGTATGCATCAGGGGGTCAATGTTTCTGTCAGGGGGATCAATGTATGTGTTAGGGGGGTCAGTGTATGTAACAGGGGGGTCAATGTATGTGTCGGGGAGGTCAGTGTATGTGTCGGGGGGGTCAGTGTATGTATCAGGGGGGTCAATGTATGTGTCAGGGGGGTCAATGTATGTGTCAGGGGGGTCAATGTATGTGTCAGGGGGGTCAATGTATGTGTCAGGGTGGTCAATGTTTCTGTCAGGGGGATCAATGTATGTGTCAGTGTATGTGTCAGGGGGGTCAGTGTATGTGTCAGGGAGGTTAGTGTATGTGTCGGGGAGGTTAGTGTATGTGTCAGGGGGGGGGGTCAGTATGTATCAGGGGGATCAATGTATGTGTCAGGGGGGTCAATGTATGTGTCAGGGGGGGGGGGGGTCAGTGTATGTGTCAGGAGGATCAATGTATGTGTCAGGGGGTCAATGTATGTGTCAGGGGGGTCAATGTAGGTGTCAGAAGGATCAATGTATGTGTAAGGGGGGGTCAATGTAGGTGTCAGGGGGAATCGATGTAGGTGTCAGGGGGGTCAATGTATGTGTCAAGGGGGTCAATGTATATGTCGGGGGGGTCAATGTACAGTGGGTATGGAAAGTATTTCCCCCCCCATACATTTTTCACTCTTTGTTATATTACAGCCATTTGCTAAAATCTTTTAAGTTAATTTTTTTCCTCATTAATGTACACACAGCACCCCATATTGAAATTTCCCCCCAGGCCGTATACATTATCTTTAAAATGGCCATGGCGCTGAGGGTCTGTTATTTTTCTTTTTTTGCTCGTTGTCGGCTGCGGCGCTATCCGTTTGTTAATTTTTATTTATTTTTTTGGTCGATGTCAGCCGCGGCGCTGACTGTCTGTTCTGTTCTTATTTTTTTTTGCTAGATGTCGGCCGCAGCGGCAGCCGATTGGCTAGCTGGCTGCTGCTGCTCAGGCTGCACTGCATTGTGGGAGTTGTAGTCTGGCCGTGCTAAAGGTAAGGGCCTTATCAGCGCAGCAAACTACAACTCCCACCTCCCAGGAGTCTCAGAGAGGCAGGTCATGTGGCACGTTGGGGGTCCCATGTGACTTGCTGAGCTTGTGCGCTGGGGCCGGGCGCTAGCTCCAGAGAAGAGATGTAACAGAATCATCACCCCCCCCTCCCCCGGAGAGGCGCAACTGCAAGGACCAGGCTCTCCACTGAAACACACAGCCCTCCGCAGCCAGAAGTAAGGTGTGATGACCTATTGTAAAATTAAGAAATGATGCATAGCAACAAAATTTAAAGTTTGGCAGTGGCGGCTCATGGCCAATCAATCAGTGCTAATTTTTTTTAAAAAGCATTGCCATAATAAAAGTAACATTTAAAAGGGGATATTCCAAAGTGAAGACAAGGGGTACATTTTTACAGAGATATTTTGTGTTCTTAAACCCATAGAGTGACCCATTTACTCTGTATTTCTTTACAGATTACAATGAATCCAGTAAAAAGCTGAAATCCCAATTTGCTAGAGACAATGAGCAGAATGTGCATGTTCTTCAGGCTCACCTGTGGGTCTTCTTTAAGTCAAACAGGACTGGTCAAGATAGTCAAACTATTTGATTGCACATAATCCAAGTGTCAGAGAACTATCCGTGGAAGCACTGGCAGACATGTCCTGCAGCAAAAGCACAGATGAACGAGCGCACGGGCGCACACACGGGCAACAACTATGAGAACATTGCCATTTATGGTCAATCTCAGTGATTCCCACCAGCCTTTTTTAGTAGCTCAAGCAAAGGAAAAGGAAAAGAGCCATCACATTGCAAAAAGAAGCCTCAAATGCGACCAAAACTCCAACCTTTGTTGCAGGAAAGACTATTATGTAGAATTCAAGGATATTGGGTGGAATGACTGGATAATAAAACCTGAGGGGTACCAGATCAATTACTGCATGGGACTTTGCCCAATGCATGTTGCTGACTCATGTTGCATGTTGCGGACTCACCCAGCACCCCCCCCCACCAGCGGACTCACCCAGCAACCCCCCCGCTAGCAGACTCACCCAGCAACCTCCCCGCTAGCGGACTCACCCAGCAAACCCCCCCCACCAGCGGACTCGCCCAGCAACCCCCCCTCTCACCAGCGGACTCACCCAGCCACCCCCCCTACCAGCAGACTCACCCAACAACCCCCCCACTAGCGGACTCACCCAGCAACCCCCCCTCATCTAGCAACCCCACGCCAGCGGACTCATCTAGCAACCCCCCCTCATCTAGCAACCCCCGCCAGTGGACTCATCCAGCAACCCCTCCTCATCTAGCAACCACACCCGCCAGCGGACTCATCCGCACCCCTACTGCATTTTGGTTCTGCTGTTTTGAACGGAGCCCCCAATGCTTCTTGTGAATGTAACCCAGTCACACATTAAACTGTATTTAGACTCTGGGCAGTGGGCAATGAGTGCTAGGACAAACTTTCAGAGATTTGCTAGACTACATAGAACCGTGAGTTCGCTATCCCACAAGAATGTATTCTTGCAATTGGCTGGAGAGATTTTGAGCTCCCAGTTCTGTATAGAGGGCTGTTAGACAGACCCAGACCCTGACATCCCAGGCCCCAGCTGACCCCCACATCCCATGGGCACTGATCAGGCTGCACTGATGGGCACTGTCTGCACTGGTGACTGTGAGTCTGCACTGATGGACACTGCTGAGGCTGCACTGATAGTCACTGGTGAGGCTGCATTGATGGGCACTGCACTGGTGAGTCTGCACTGATGGGCACTGTCTGCACTCGTGACCGTGTGTCTGTATTGATGAACACTGGTGAGGCTGCATTGATGGGCACTGCACTGGTGAGTCTGCACTGATGGGCACTGTCTTTACTGGTGAGGCTGCATTAAGGGCACTAATCAGACTGCATTGATGAGCACTGATCAGGCTGCCTTGATGAGCACTGATCAGGCTGCACTGATGGGAACTGATCAGGCTGCACTGATGGGAACTGATCAGGCTGATGCCTGGGCACTCTCTGCACTGGTGAGGCTGCACTGATGGGCACTCTCTGCACTGGAGATTTTTAGCAGTACTGCGACATTGCGGCGGACAGATTGGACACTTTTTTGGGACCAGTGAAAATTATACAGCGATCAGAGCTAAAAATACCCACTGATTTTTGTATAAATGTCACTGGCAGGGAAGAGGTTAACACTAGGTGGCGATCAAGGGGTTAAGTGTTCCATAGGGAGGTGCTTCTGACTGTGGGGGCAGTGTAGTGACTGGGAGTAGAGAGAGATCGATGTTCCTGATCACTAGAAAAAGCAGATCTTTCTCTTATGCCTTGTACACGCGATCGGTTTTCCCAGTGGTAAAAAGTCCGCCGGGAAAACCGTGGGGAAAACCGAGAACCTGCTCGGTAGCTTTTTTCCCCCCTACACACGACCAGTTTTCCTGGCAGGAAAACTGCCATGAGAGCTTTGGTCGGGAAACCCGGCTGTGTGTATGCTTCACCACTAGTGATGGACGAACATCTGACGGGACGGTTCGCGAACGCTAACCGCGAACTTTCGCAAATGTCCGCAAACCGCAAGTTCGCGGCGGGCCCCATTGACTTTAATGGCAGGAGAATATTAAAAACCTGCAGGTCATATTTGCAGCCACAAAATACTTACTAGCTGTGCACAAATAGTCCCACAACATAGACACCGACCTACCAGAAGTATTAAGTGAAAAACCAGATACATAAGTAAGTGCCGGCCACTACAGGCCCCAAAAATTAGCCAACAGGCGTTCACCTGACAGCAAACAACTTTGTATTCCGTGGATGGTGGTACAATAGGCATTCAACGGATACAGAAGTAAGTGTCAGCCATTACAGGCCCCAAAAATTAGTCCACGGCCACAGGCGTTCACCTGACAGCAAACAACTTTGTATTCTGTGGCTGGTGGTACAATAGGCATTCATTGGATACAGAAGTACGTTTAGGACATTACAGGCCCCAAAAATGAGCCCACGGCCACAGGCGTTCACCTGACAGCAAACAACTTTGTATTCTGCGGCTAGTGGTACATTAGGCATTCACCGTATGCAGAAGTAAGTGTCGGCAATTACATGCCCCAAAAATTAGCCCACGGCCACAGACGTTCACCTGACAGCAAACAACTTTGTATTCTGTGGCTGGTGGTACATTAGGCATTCACCGTATACAGAAGGTATGGATATTAGGGAGAACACTGCACCCAAATTAAAAAAAGCAAAGACATGGGGGCCCAAGGCCCTATATACTCTGTACAGCAGTATACAGGCGGTCCAAACAAGACAGGGAGTGTAGGTTTGTTCTTAAGTTAGTTAAACAGTAAGAAACTGTTTGTAATTTGGAACAGGTATATTTTGTGTAGTGTAGCTCTAGCCAAAAAATCTATTTTAAGCTTTTTGGATAGCATGGGGAAAGGGTTATCACCCCTGTAACATTTGTTTTGCTGTCTGTGCCCCTGTTCAGAAGATTTCACCTCACTTTCTGTTCCAATGACAATTGGATTTTGAAAATTTGGGGTTATTAGAGAAACAAGGATTGGTGATAAAGCTTCAGTGGAGACACCTTTTTCCCATATGCAAGACAATTTCCCTTCCTAGGGGTAGATTTCCTCTCACTTCCTGTTGTCTCCCTCCGTATGTAATTAGAAGTCATTTGTAAGTTGGATGTTTGAAAGTAGGGGACCGCCTGTATATACTATATGGCCTGCCCTATATACTCTGCAGAAAATTGGGCCTTAGGTGTTGGTGGTACCAGAACACTGTAAGCCCTCACAGTTACTCTTGGTGGGCGCAGGAACAGGCCCTGCTGAGAAATATTAGATAAAAAAAATTAATTACGCGCCCCTGTTCAACAGGGGCAGAAAAATTGGGCCTTAGGCAGTGGTGGTGGTGGCACAACACTGTAAAGCCTCACAGATACTCGTGTTGAGCGCAGGAATGGGCTCTGCTGAGAAATATTACAGTAAAAATTGTAATTAAACGCCCCTGTTAAACAGGGGCACAACAATTTGGTCTTAGTCACTGGTGGTGGTGCCCAGAAACAAAAATGTTCTTAGACGATATCAACATGAACATTGAGGAGGAATAGGATAGTCACTCAGCATCAGCATAGGCAGTCTTCAAGGGATCTCACATTCATAGTAAAATTATTCGGTTACATCAGCATTAGGTGCTTGGTAGCTGGTGATCCAAGACTGATTCAATTTTATGAAGGTGAGCCGATCAACTGAGTCTGTGGACAGGCGCACTCTGTGATCTGTTACAAAGCCTCAAGCAGCACTGAATGCGTGTTCAGATAGAACGCTGGATGCAGGACAGGCCAGTAGCTCAATTGCATTCAAGACCCAGTATGCCAGAGGATTTTCGGTTGGAAAGGCCTCCAAGTCAGATCTTGCCCCTAGGTATTCCTGAACCATGTAAATCACATGCTGGCGATGGTTGCTGGAACCGATTAGACCTTGGGGCTGCAGACAAAAAAATTGTCTGAACGCATCGGTCAGATGGCCACCTTCTCCACTAATCTTTCTGTCATTAACCAAAGTCCAGGAGGACCAGGAAATTGTAACCTCCCAGGCTCTGGAAACGCATTGCACAAACCTTTCTGCAAGGCCTCCCAAAGATGTTTAATTCTCTGCTCCCTCTGCGAAGGCTGGATAAGTTCTGCAACCTTACCCTTGTAACGTGGACCATGAAAGGTTGCCAGCCAGTAGTGATCCCTCTCCTTGATACCAGGAATCCGAGGGTCCTTTCGCAGGCTTTGCAGGATCAGGGAGCATAGGTTTGCTGAGGGTCTGGAGTCCTCTGGGTCACTAAGGGTGACATGATCCGCAGCCACCTCCTCCCAGCCACGTACAAGCCCATGGGTAGCTGGGGACTGAAAACAATCCCCTGAAGACTGCTGCTGATGCTGAGTGCTAGGCTCCACCTCCATGCTGACACAATCCTCATCCTCCTCCTCCTTCTCCTCCTCTTCCTGTGTGAGCGGTGGGCCCGCAGGAATACAGTCTGAATAAAGGGGGCCTCCTCTTCCTCTCTCTGTTCTGCCTTAAGTGCCCTGTTCATTATTCCACGCAGCGTGTGCTCCAACAGGAAGACAAGAGGGACAGTATTACTGATGCATGCACAGATGAGGTGGTTCTTGGGCAGGTTGCAAGCGTGCCCCACAGCCACGTGCTGAGGATGTACTGTGTCCACGACCAGCACTGTTGGCTGTAGACACAGAGTCTGCTAGCCCTCTTTTAGTGGCCTATGAGCGTCTACCTCTCCTTGGTGGCCTTCCAGACATACTGTACAATTAGATTAGCAAAACAATGCCTGAAGTTTACTAGAAACAGTACACCAGGAATGGCCTACAGTCAGATATAGGCTTGGCTGGACTAGAATGCAGTGGTTATAGATGTAGGAGACTGTATATATATTTTATGCACTGCAGATCACGGAGTCACCTGCCTGCCTGAAAGTCCGCCGGGAAAACCGTGGGGAAAACAGAGAACCTGCTCGGTAGCTTTTTTCCCCCCTACACACGACCAGTTTTCCTGGCAGGAAAACTGCCATGAGAGCTTTGGTCGGGAAACCCGGCTGTGTGTATGCTTCACCACTAGTGATGGACGAACATCTGATGGGACGGTTCGCGAACGCTAACCGCGAACTTTCGCAAATGTCTGCAAACCGCAAGTTCGCGGCGGGCCCCATTGACTTTAATGGGGCCCGCCTGAAAGTGTCTTTGAACACATACACCAGGAATGGCCTACAGTCAGATATAGGCTTGGTTGGACTAGAATGCAGTGGATATATATGTAGGAGACTGTATATATATTTTATGCAATGCAGATCACTGAGTCACCTGCCTGCCTGAAAGTGTCTTTGAACACGTACACCAGGAACAGCCTACAGTCAGGTATAGGCTTGGCTAGACTAGAATGCAGTGGAGAAACATATATATATTAAATGCACTGCAGCTCATTGAGTAGCCTGCCTGCCTGCCTGAAAGTGTCTTTGAACACGTACAACAGGAATGGCCTACAGTCAGGTATAGGCTTGGCTGGACTAGAATGCAGTGGATATATATGTAGGAGACTGTATATATATTTTATGCACTGCAGATCCCTGAGTCGCATGCCTGAAAGTGTCTTTGAACACGTACACCAGGAATGGCCTACAGTCAGGTATAGGCTTGGCTGGACTAGAATGCAGTGGATATATATGTAGAAGACTGTATATAAATTTTATGCACTGCAGCTCACTGAGTCGCCTGCCTGAAAGTGTCTTTGAACACGTACACCAGGAATGGCCTACAGTCAGGTATAGGCTTGGCTAGACTAGACTAAGTCGCCTGCCTGAAAGTGTATTTGAACACTTACAACAGGAATGGCCTACAGTCAGGTATAGGCTTGGCTGGACTAGAATGCAGTGGATATATATGTAGGAGACTGTATATATATTTTATGCACTGCAGATCCCTGAGTCGCATGCCTGAAAGTGTCTTTGAACACGTACACCAGGAATGGCCTACAGTCAGGTATAGGCTTGGCTAGACTAGAATGCAGTGGAGAAACATATATATATATTAAATGCATTGCAGCTCACTGAGTCAACTGACTGCCTGAAGTATATTTCTAGACAACTGCTTAGAAGAACCCATGGTGCTGATTGTTGGGGCAAGGTCAGATGAGTCTGGGCATTTAAAACCTTTGAGATTGACATCACCTGGTCTTCCCAGACGATGATTGAGAACAATCCATGACACTGGCAGGTCTCAGCTTTGCAAAGGGGGCAGTACAAGATATTAACTCTGCAGGGTGCCCAAACTTTTGCAGACACAATTTTTTTGTTTTCTGTAATTTTGAAAGTGTAAATGATGGAAATAAAATCTAACTTTTGTTTTACATATTATAAGAATGTCTAATCTGTAATTTGATGCCTTTTGGAGATTTTTCCATCTTTCCTTGGCTTCGTTATGCACATTAATACAAATTTTTACCTGGGGTGCCCAAACTTTCGAACCCCACTGTGTATGTATTGTAAACATTGGGGGTTGTTTAGCTCTTCTGGCAGATGCGTTTTGGTGTAGTGAGTCCACAGCAAACAGGCAATTAGTGTTAAGGGCCTGGTAGTCCACGTTTATTAAATGGGGATAAACAAAACAAAAAGTCCATTCATAGGAATCCCACGTAGGGGTTTAAACGTTATGCAGAAACCAAATGAAAATAACAGCCCACCTGGCTAGTCTTTAACAGCACTGCTGCTACAGGTAATGGTTCCTCAAACCATCAGCTCCTCCAGACCCACAGTCCTGGATGCACAAGGCCCCAAAGTCCTTCAACGCATACAGCGTCTGTCCCAACACAGAGACACAGTCACAGCCACTGCTCCACCTTCCTCCCTCTCCTCTGTTCTGACCAGTCCCTGATTATATGAGCTGTCTGCAGCTGGGCAGACAGCTTGCAGGCTGTCTCTAAAACCCGGACACAGGGTTGGAGAGATTGAAAAATCTGAGAAAACTGCCAGAGCAGTTTTCTCTGTTTTTAAATGCAAGCTCTGCAGCTCTGCATTCACCCAATATGCAGACTCTGTGTCCACTTTAACGTGACAGTAGCTCCTACTGTTACAGTATATATATATATATATATATATATATATATATATATATATATATATATACTAAATACACTGCAGCTAACTGAATCACCTGCCTGCTCAAACTAAATGAAATTACACTCACTCTCTCTCTCTCTCTCTCTCTCTCTCTCAACGCCAGCAGCACACTACACAGGGCTGACGTGCAGGCGACTTATAGTGTGGGGCGTGGACATAACCCCCTGAGCCATAATTGGCCAAAGCCACCCTGCCTTTTGCCAATTATGGCTCTCTTTGCTGACAGCGCTGTGATTGGCCAAAGCAGGCGGGTCATAGTGCATGCTTGGTCAATCATCAGACAGCAATGCACTGCGATGTCGCAGTGCATTATGGGGCGTTCCGCGCCGCTCTAGTTTGGCAAGAACTCCCCATAATGTTCGCTAATCAGCGTTTGGGCAAACATGCAATGTTCGAGTCGAACTCATGTTCGATTCGAACATAAAGCTCATCCCTACTGCCCAAACATGGATCAAAATTCAGCTAGTTCCTACTGAACTGTCTGAATTTTGATCCATGTATTGCCGGCTTTACCCTGTACTTACCAGACTTAATTGACCCCTATTACAATGAATCCAAACCGCTATTGTCATCCATTTAATATTTATATAGATAGCGTATTCAAAGCTCCAGTTTTGCCATATAGACGTCAGATGTATGAATGAATTACTTGTATAGCACAACTTATGCGAACTGAATCGCCTCTGGGTGCTTTTTCCAGCCAGAGTCTGCTTGGCTGGTGTGGTCATTTTACCCCGTAGAATCGTGACACGCTTGGGACACACAGATATACATATATATACTGGGCCAATTTGGACAAGATCCAATTTACCTACCAGCATGTCTTTGGAGTGTGGGAGGAAACCGGAGTACCCAGCGGAAACCCACACATGCACAGGGAGAACATGCAAACTCCAGGCAGATGGTGTCGTGGTCAGGATTCAAACCAGCGACCCTTTTGCTGCTAGGCGAAAGTGCTACTCACTGCACCACTGTGTAGGCTGACGAAATGGCATTGGGTCGTGTTTGAGATATGTTATTTCCCGTCAGATGGAATGCAGGTGTAGAGCTAACCAGTGATTTCTATACAATATAAGCTTATCTCTGTCTTCTTTGATGTAAGTGCAATATAACCTTATTTTTAAATAAATGATTTGAATTGCTGCACCATTAGAGCTTTCTTTCCTCTTCTTCTCTATATGGCAAAACTGGAGCTTTTATAAATGTTTTATATTTTTTTGTCTTAAAAAATTCCAACCTTTATGCCGCGTACACACGATCATTTTTCGGCATGAAAAAAAAAAAACGTTTTTAAAAGCGTCATTTAAAATGATCGTGTGTGGGCTTCACATCGTTTTTCGGCTTCTGAAAAACGCAAAAAAAAAAAATCGAACATGCTGCATTTTTTAACGCCGTTTTAAAAAATGTTGTTTTTCGGGTTGTAAAAAATTATCGCGTGTGGGCTAAAACGACGTTTTAAACCCGCGCATGCTCAGAAGCAAGTTATGAGATGGGAGCGCTCGTTCTGGTAAAACTACCGTTCATAATGGAGTAAGCACATTCATCACGCTGTAACAGACAGAAAAGCGCGAATCGTCTTTTACTAACATGGAATCAGCTAAAGAAGCCCAAAGGCGAATAGAACTTCCCCTTTAGAGTGCCGTCATACGTGTTGTACGTCACCGTGCTTTGTTCATAATTTTTTTTTAAACGATGGTGTGTGGGCAACATCGTTTTTAATGATGAAGTTGGAAAAACTTCGTTTTTTGGACATGCTGAAAAACAACGTTTGTTTTCATGATGAAAAATGATCGTGTGTACGCGGCATCAGAATCACTTTAAGCTTTAGAAAACTCAACTGCTGCTATCAATTCAAGACTAATATGACTGTTTTCAGTATATGCTGGTGGATTGATTCAACTGACAACTTCTTATAATCACAGGACCTCCAATAGAAAGATTTTGGAGCCTAAAATGCCAAACATTTCATTCTGGTGAAATGCAGCAGAAAAAGTGGACAGAACCATAATCAGCAACAGAGAAGACTCACTGTGGGGAGATTTAACAAAACTGGAGATTTCAAAATATGGTTTGGCTCTGCATAGAAACCAGTCAGCATCCAGGTTTTACCCTACAATCACACCTACAGTTCATTTAACACGGTTTCCTATAGTACCCGTTCACATCTATGTGTTTTGCAGCCAGTACGTTTTTGGAAAGGGTCAGGGACCTTTTCCCCATGTAATAGATTTCAATGCAGCTGCACCAGAAGCACAAGTGTTGCGTTTGTGATGCGCTTTGTGTTTTGTTTTTTTTTCCTTCACAACCAATGAGTCATCAGCTGGAAGAAGAGATCACCGGAGGGAGAAGACAGGGGGGGAAAAAAAGACACCACTGGAGGGAGAAGACAGTGGAGGGAGAAGAAACCACTGGAGGGAGAAGACAGTGGAGGGAGAGGAAACCACTGGAGGGAGAAGAAACCACAGGAGGGGCAAGACAGCGGAGGGGGAAGAAACCACTGGAGGGAGAAGACAGTGGAGGGAGAGGAAACCACTGGAGGGAGAAGAAACCACAGGAGGGGCAAGACAGCGGAGGGGGAAGAAACCACTGGAGGGAGAAGACAGCGGAGGGGGGGAAACCACTGGAGGGAGAAGACAGCGAAGGGGGTAAATGCCACCGGAGGGAGAAGACAGCGAAGGGGGGGGGAACCACCCACTGGAGGGAGAAGACAGTGGAGGGAGAAGAAACATCAGAGGGAGAAGACAGCAGGGGGGGGGGGGACACTGGAGGGAGAACACAGCGGAGGGGGGAAAACCTCCGGAGGTAGAAGATATTGGTGGCAGTACCAAAGAAAGAAGACACGTAGGAGCTACAGGGACATTCTTTATTTTAATAATGGACTTGTCAAAAAACGTCTACTGGTTTTCTTTATTTTTGACACTTTTTTTGGTGAATGAGCATGCAATGTACCCCATTCTCAATCACATTGGGTGGGGGGCGAGATCTGGGGCCCGCCTGTTAAAGGGGGCTTTCAGATCCCGATAAGCCTCCAGCCTGAAGACCCCCACAACCCGGCCCAGGGTTGTCGGAAAGAGGCCCTTGTCCCCCAACCATTTTTTCCTGGATTCTCTTTTTTTTCTACACTCAGCTCATGACTCATCAGTTGTGAAGGACACAGCGGCCAGCTTCCCGGCCCACTCCTTAGCAACCAGCTATATACAGTGTGTTTAACCACTTCCCACTGGCCAAATAGCAATATAACATTGGGAAAGTGGATCCGTTATCCTGACCGGATGTCATATGACGTGATCAAGATAACAAGCTGGTGCATGCCTGTGGGGGCGGGCCGCAATAGCGATCCGTGGTGCTGTGTATCAGTCTGACAAACAGCAACACCGATCTCTCTAAAGAGTCTCTGACGGAGACTCTTTACCACATGATCAGCCGGGTCCAATCACAGCTGATCACGATTTAAACAGGAAGAGCCGTATATTGGCTTTTCCTCACTTGCGTCTGACAGATACAAGTACAGGAGAGATAATCAGCTGCTCTCCTGATTGATTATCAGTGCAGCTCTCCGAGGATGCCCACCCAGGACCACCATGGGTGCCACCCATGGCCACCAGGGATGCCCACCACAGATGTCTACCAGGTATGCCACACATGGCCACCAGGGATACCAATCAGTGCCCACAAATAATAATAATCAGTGCCAACATATTATGACAAACAGTGCCCATCAGCAATGCCTGCCAGTGCCTACATATCAGTGATGCCCATCAGTGCCACCCATAATTACCCATCAGTGCAGCCTTTCAGTGCCCATCATTGTCGCCTATCAGTGCCCATCTGTGCTGCCTATGAGTGCCCATCTGTGCTGCCTATGAGTGCCCATCTGTGCTGCATATCAGTGCCCATCAGTGTCACCTCATTGGTGTCACCTCATCGGTGCCCATCAGTGCCACCTTATCCGTTTCTATCAGTGTAGCCTCATCAGTGCCCATCAGTGAAGGAGAAAACTTACTTATTTACAAAAAAAATTAACAGAAACAATAATTTTTGGTCTTTTTTTATTTGTTTAGAAAAAAATAAAACCCCAGAGGTAATCAGATACCACCAAAAGAAAGCTCTATTTGTGGGAACAAAATGATAAAAATGTTGTTTGGGTACAGCGTCGCACGACTGTGCAATTGTCATTTAACCACTTCCATACCAGGTACTTACGCAGCTTCCCGCCCAAGCCAATTTTCAGCTTTCAGCACTGTCGCACTTTGAATGGCAATTGCGCGGTCATGCTACACTGTACCCAAACAAAATTGGCGTCCTTTTTTCCCCACAAATAGAGCTTTCTTTTGGTGGTATTTGATCACCTCTGCGATTTTTTTTTTTGCGCAACAACTAAAAAAAGGCTGAAAATTTGGATAAAAAATTACGTTTTTATTTTTTTCTGTTAATTTTTTTGTAAATAAGTTTTCTCTTTCAATTACGGGCACTGATATGGCGGCACTAATGGGCACCGATGAGATGGCACTGATGGACATCGTTGAGGTAGTACTGACGGGCACAGATGAGGTGGCACTGATTGGCGGCGCTGGTATGCGACACTGATGGGCACTCATAGCCGGCACTGATGGGCACACATAGGCGGCACTGATGGGCACACATAGGCGGCACTGATGGGCACACATAGGCGGCACTGATGGGCACTCATGGGCAGCACTGGGCACTCATAGGCGGCACAGATGGGCACTCATGGGCGGCACTGATGGATACTTATGGGTGGCACAGATGGGCACTGATAGGTGGGCACTGGGCATGGATGGGCACTGTGGGGTGGCACTGATGGACACTGGGTTGGCACTGATGGACACTGGGGTGGCGCTGATGGACACTGGGGTGGCGCTGATGGACACTGGGGTGGCAGCACTGATTTTTGCCAGGTTGCCAGTCAGTGCCCATTTGTGGGCTCTGACTGGCATCTTTTTTCTTTTTTTTAATGCTTTTTTTTATTTCTTTTTTAGACTTTTTTTTTATTTTTTTTGCTGGCTTTTTTTTTTTTTTTTTTGCCCACCCTGGTGCTCCAGGGTGGGCATCCCTGGTGGTCCAGTGTGGCGATCCGAGGGGGGGCTGCGCTGATAAACAATCAGCGCGAACCCCCCCTGTCAGGAGAGCCGCCGATCGGCTCTCCTCTACTCGCGTCTGTCAGACGCGAGTGAGGAAGAGCCATCAACGGCTCTTCCTGTTTACATCGTGATCAGCCGTGATTGGACACGGCTGATCACGTGGTAAAGAGTCTCCGCCGGAGGCTCTTTACCGAGATCGGAGATGCAGGGTGTCAGACTGACACCCCGCATCACCGATCGCCGCGATGCGCGCCCCCACGGGCGCGCGCAGCATGAAATCCTGCAGGACGTCCATGGACGTCCTGTCAGGATTTCAGAACCACTTCCCGGACGTAAATCGGCTATAGGCCGGGCGGGAAGTGGTTAAACAGCTACAGAGCTGAAAGCTGAATTGGTATGGGCAAGAAGGGTGGAAAGTGTCTGGTATTGAAGTGGTTAACCACTTAACAACCGCCCTATAGATGAAATACGTCTACAAGGCGGTTGCTTAATTCTAGGAGGGCGTCAATGTACGTCCTCCTAGAATCGCGCTCCCGCGCGCCCTGTGGGGCGCGCACACGGGAGTCTCCGTGACCGCCGGGTCCTCTGGACCCGGCTGATCACGGATCACGGTAAATCGCCGCTGATAGCGGCGGTTTACCACGTGATCGCTCCGTCCAATGACGGAGCGATCACTAGTAAACAAACCGGCGTCATGTGATGACGCCGGTTCCTCCCTCTCCTCTCTGTACCGAACGGTACAGTGTGAGAGAGGAGAGGGGAGAGAGCGGAAGCTGCTGCTGCTAGCACAAACTACATGACACTTGTGCCTGATGAGGCCATTGATGTTCCATTGATGTTCCACTAGCACTATGCACCAAGTGGGTTTAGGTGCAAGGTAACGAGCAGCACACTAGCACTATGCACCAAGTGGGTTTAGGTGCAAGGTAATGATCAGCACACTAGCACTATGCACCAAGTGGGTTTAGGTGCAAGGTAACGAGCAGCACACTAGCACTATGCACCAAGTGGGTTTAGGTGCAAAGTAACGAGCAGCACACTAGCACTATGCACCAAGTGGGTTTAGGTGCAAGGTAATGAGCAGCACACTAGCACTATGCACCAAGTGGGTTTAGGTGCAAGGTAATGAGCAGCACATTAGCACTATGCACCAAGTGGGTTTAGGTGCAAGGTAACGAGCAGCACACTAGCACTATGCACCAAGTGGGTTTAGGTGCAAGGTAATGAGCAGCACACTAGCACTATGCACCAAGTGGGTTTAGGTGCAAGGTAATGAGCAGCACACTAGCACTATGCACCAAGTGGGTTTAGTTGCACTGAGCACACGGGCAATACAACACGTGAGAACACTGCAGCTAGCACAATCAACTGCCTGACAGATTAGGAACAACCAATCTAACTAAACTATACAGTGTATAAATATATGTACAACTCCTGGGATGTATATATATCCTCTACACACGGCAAATTTAACCAACTAGCCTGCCTGCTCTATCTAGCTAGGAAAAGACAATCTCTCTCTCTCTATCTGAACTGGAACAAGCCCGGAACACACTACAGGCATACCCCACTTTTAAGTACACAATGGGACCAGAGCATGTATGTAAAACGAAAATGTACTTAAAGTGAAACAATACCTTTTTTCACTTCTAGTGTGTAGTGGGGGTTCAGGGGCTGTAGTGGGGGTGTCAGAAGCTGTAGTTGAGGTCCCAGGGGCTGTAGTGGGGGTGTCAGGGGCACACTGGAACAGGGCAGGCTATGCTCTCGGAGCATCAGCTCCTTCTACTGTGGCTGCAAAATGTCTGTACAGTACTTGTAAGGCACTTTACATACACTCACGGGTATGTCCTTACTCGCGAGTGTATGTAAAGTGAGTGTACTTAAAGCGGGGTATGTCTGTACACGAGGCCGCCCTGCAGGCTGCCTTTTATAGTGTGGGGCGTGTGCTAAAGCCCTGAGCCCTAATTGGCCAAAGCCACCCTGGCTTTGGCCAATTACGGCTCTCTTTACTGACGGCGCTGTGATTGGCCAAGCATGCGGGACATACAGCATACTTGGCCAATCATCAGCGCGCAATGCGGCAGTGAATTATGGGCCGTGGCGCGTCACTCGAATTTGGCGCAAACGACCCGTTTTGTTCGTATTTCGACGAACGATCGAACATACGATGTTCGAGTCGAACAAACGTTCGATTCGAACACAAAGCTCATCCCTAACCAAGAGGTCAATTCTCGCATAACCAAGTCATGATAGTGCATAATGGTATAAGCAGTGGGGGCACACATTATAAAAAAAAATCTCTTTCTGTTTAGCACAACAGTTTGGTTACTTAGGTGTTCAGTACAGGTACTGTTTGTGTTCCAAGGGTTACTTGGCCACATTATTCCATTTTCACTAAGCGTTGTAGCATTACAGAACCTGCCCAAACAAGAGTATTTTGATTCCAGATGTATATTACTATACAATATATTATAAACCACAATGGTCAGTTAAGTCATTTTGTGAATTACCTTTTCAGAAACGGATGTGTCATTGTCAACAAAAGGTCCAGTAAGAGCTTATTATCATCACATGAAGCATCTTTTAATGCAAAGGATGGAAGCAGCCTGTAAAATAATGAAGAAATGTGGCTTGTTTCAAACTATTCATTACAAGATGGTGACTTTCTCAATGATAAATAACTTATACTATAAGTATGGGATCCTATGCAATCCCAAATCAAAGTTCATCATAATGGGCATCTACTGTAAATGTTCCAAGAAACAACACATTTTCCATGAACCACAAAATATGGGACTTTGATAGAAACCAATAGTACTAACAAGAGAGGTACATGTAACCAGTACATTTTTATTAACAATAAACAACAATTAAAGAAATAAAACCAAAACTAGCATTCCATCTTTTGTTTTGAAACTCCAGTATTATTTTGGTAAGTCAGCTAGTGAAATGTGAAAATAAACTGATTATGTAACAGTAATTCTGTGGTTTTGGCTTTTTATTTAGACTTTAATAGCAGACATAATCAGTGCTTTTCTTGTTTAAACTTAGACCCCTTTGGACAAGAAAGAGGTGTTTTTCAGGCGGTGCAGCGCTAAAAATAGCGCTGCTATACGGTCTGAAAAACTCCTGCCCAGCAACCTCAATATGAAAGCCCGAGGGCTTTCACACTGAGGCGTTGCGCTGGCAGGAGAGAAAAAATCTCCTGCAAGCAGCATCTTTGGAGCGGTGAGAGGAGCGGCATGTATACTGCTCCTTCCCATTTAAAACAATGGGAAACCGCAGCAATACTGCCCGCAATGCGCCTCTGCAGAGGCATATTGCGGGCGGTATTAACCCTTTATCGGCCGCTAGCGGCCGAATCCCATGGCAAATCCGGCGGTATAGTGCCGCTATTTTTAGCAGCGTTATACCACCACTGCGGCTCCCGCCCCAGTGTGAAAGGGGCCTTACCATTTTTATTTGTTTATCAGTCTTTACTTGGTGAGCATTTATCATAAACCATCGGCCTTAGCAAGTCCAACAGCAGGGTAATCTGAGAAACAGACTTTATCGTACATGAATGCTCATCATTGATAATTGAGGCTCAGATGTTGCTCAAGGCATATGCAATTGGCACCATTTTGATTGTGGTTTGGAACATATGAAGGGTCCAGGACCTTAACACAAATGTAAAAGTAAAATAGAAGTTCTGTCTAAATATTATGACCATGCTAAGACTCTTTCTAGCTTGTCTGTCCTTATGTTACCCATTTTCAATATATCCTGTAGTTTAAATGCCATCATTACTTTTTACTTTCATCTTGTCCACAGCTGGACCAACAACCATAAGGTCTAGACCATGGCTACTAAGCAAGATTGTCCAAAGCTGGCCTCACATATTACAATCTGATGGTACAGTTTCCTTTAGACTTACTATGTAGTGTGTGGCCCTACCTAACATTTTTTCAATTAATATTCAGTCAACTATATAGTTGATGGTTAAATTAAAATGAGATTAAACAGTCTGAATGTAATGCTTGTTTATTACCTTCTTTCCTAGTGAAAATGGCCACCTGGAAAGAGTGAGGTGAATCTCTCCAGTTGGGACACAGCCATCAATAAAAACTTGACAGTTCTAACCCTTCAATATGGTATCCAAAACTACATTTAAAAAGTTGAGTTATGCATACATTTTAACAAAATATTTATGCCGCATCTGTGTTGCATTTTCATCCAAACTCACCATTCCTAGGTGTAAATGGAAACTCATAGAAAATGCATGTAAAATGCTTTGATTAGTTATTTAAAACTAAAAATCAAAAAGCACCACTCCTCTTATGCAGAGGTGTAACGTGGCCCTAAATAGTGCAAAGGTCAGACAATGACCACTTCTAACACAAGAAGATCTGGCATGGTGGTCGGGCCTTCTCCCACCAGGGAGGTCGAGCTCCAGGAGGCCCCTACTATCCCAGTCTTCCGCGGGTTACTGAAGACTTGGCTTTTTACGCAAGCCTTTCCTGCGTAGCCTCTCTCTTCCACCCTTTCTGCTGCTCTGTGCTGCTTTTGGTTTCTAGGTCCTCTTTTCCCAGGAACTCTGCTATGCGCGCCGGGAACCTTCGGGGGAAGACCGTGCTATATTAAGATACCTCTCAACTCAACTAAACAAGATATCAACTGTGCCAAGTATTTAATGTAATTACATGCTTACTGTATAGAGAAAGTCACAAAATTAATCAGCGAGACTTAGGCTGGCCATACACGGTTCACAATTCGAACCATTAATGGGCAGGCTGAATGTACCAAGCCTGCTGGAATCGCTTCCAAATATCGCAAGTCACTGCTATAGCTTCTTCTGGCGGGGACGGCTTCCCCCACCCACCCCCGTCAGGGGAAGACAATTGCTAGGCAGGACGGATTCCCCTGTCAACACTGTGTTGATGGGGGAATCGTGAAAATCTCTTTCCTGCAACTCGTGGTTGCAGGAAAGAATATTGCATCACCCATGGGCTGCCTGAGCCAGAAGATTTTATGTCTATCAAAAGCCCTTGTATGTTCTCCTTTCTACATGTTTTTTACATTGGTATATTACAATCCCAATAAACTAATTGAAAATTCACCAAAAATGTATCTAAGCTTATTAAAATATCTACCCTTGATATTTTCCTTTCACCATGAAACCTATTTGCATTTTCTGCCTTTCACCATCAGCATGATGTAAGGTGTACCTTGTTCCTGTTATCTCACCTTATCATGATCAGTCAGCATGAACAGAGCATAGTTAGAGTTCTCCAGCTGAAACTGCCAGTTATATACAGAACTGGACAAGGTGTAATAGTGCTAGATATGCCAGCTTTTTGGTATTAAATCAGAATTCCAGGCAAATATATCATTCAATATGTACAATCACTAAACAAATACTATACATTTTTTAAAACTGTGCATAGAACTCTTACATCTCTCTAAAATGTAAAGGAAGGTTTAAAATCCAGTTTTTATTTTACAACATAATCTATTGTTTACTCTTTTTTTTCAGAATGAGAGCAATATAATAAAATGGTGGTGCTTGTTTTAGCTCTAATGCAATAAAAAGATCATCTTTTCTACAGGGGGAAAAAAATTAATTTTTTTTGTGCCGAGAAGCATAAAAAACAAAACAAAAAAAACTTCCATCTGCTCAAATTAATAAATTTCAAGGTTTCTGCTAAACGTTACTGCAGAGTCCAACCAGCAGCTGAACTCATACATTTCCCTCACTTTCTACTTCCTGCAACCACCTCCTGTTTTTGGAATGTAGAATGGGAGTCTTTTTTTTATATAAATTACATGATCAGTCCCAGTGTTGTAATAAAAGAAAAACAGCAGCAAGCAAATCACAAAAAAAAATAATAATATTTGTTTTTGAGATATACACCAACAGAGTACCCCCATGTAAGGAAGCCATTTTGATTTTTTTGGCCAGGTTTAGCAGTATTAGAGTCTTCTACCATGTAAGCCATCTGTTAAAGTGGAATTACAGGGAAACCCTCATCACACATTCCAGGAGGCTGCAGGGGCCCATTCACATAACACCTGGGGCCAGCCTTCCTGAACCCAGAAAAGGCAGCCGGCTGAAGGGGAACAAGATTGCAGTGTGGGACACAAACATAGACAGCTAAATAGTGGATCTCTGCAGGACAATGCTGGATCCTCTTGACAGGTGAGTGTGCATTATGAATTCAAACCAGCATAACAGGTAATGGGGATGGGAGGGGGTAATGTATTAATAATAAAAAAACATTATTTTATACTGTATAGTGCCTTTTAGGGTAGCTTCTCAAAGCGCTTTAAAGCCAGAACACACCAGAAATACACAGAATAAAATAAAGAAAAAACGTTTTTAGATTTAGTTTGAAGGAGTTTAGAGAAGATGACTCTCTGATGTTCTTTGGAAGTGAATTCCAGACTTTTGGAGAATAGAAGGCTCTGTCTCCCAGTGAGTGTAGGGTGACACATAGAATACCATAATTTGAGAATAGGAGGTTATGAGGGGGTAAGTTGATAAAAGTTCAGAAAGATAAAGAGGTGACAGTCCATGAAAAACCTTAAAGGTGAGCACGATAATTAAAGTCTATTCAAAACCTGACGGGTGGCCAGTGCAAGGACTCTGGGATAGAGGTAATATGATCACTTGTACCAGACCTGGTCAGGGTTCTGGCTGCAGAATTTTGAACATATTGAAGTTGATTAATAGTGGATTTAGGTACACCAATGTGTGGTCAGGAAAACACAAATGTATGGATCAGCTTTTCATCTACAGTGTATAATAGCATAGGATGCAACCCAGCAATGTTCCCCAAGTAGAAAAAAGGATTTCTAACATCATTTTGTACATGTGGATCAAAGGTTATACTAGCATCAAATATCATTAATTAAGACTGAAGCTCAAGTGCAGTGCCATCTATAGATAAGCTATCAAGACTGGTTTTATATAGAGTGCCTTAAAAAAGTATTCATACCCCTTGAAATTTTCCACATTTTGTCATGTTGCAATCAAAAACGTAAATGTATTTTTTGGGGATTTTATGTGATAGACCAACACAAAGTATGTGTTGAAATAAATCCACACAAGTATATTTAAAAACACCAGTGACAGCAAAAGTATTTGGTATTGGACTAGGTATGGTTGAAGGTGATCAGTGGACAGCTGCCTCTACTAATTGCTTCCACCTAAGTGGAGCAAGAAAATGTCGAGAAGAAAAAGTAAGTAGAGACGGCGCTAGTCCTACGGAGCCAAATGCTCCATAAAAGAGGCTCCTAGTGTAAGGTGCAGTGTGCAAAATATACACTATGGGCCAGATTCTCAAAGGCGTTACGACGGCGCAACACCATTAGCGCCGTCGTAACACCTCATCTGGCCCCGGGTATCTATGCGACTGATTCTCAGAATCAGTTGCGCATAGGTACCCATTAGATCTGACAAGCGTAAGGCTGTTACGCTGTCAGATCTTAAAAGTAATTTTTTTTCCCGCCGCTAGGTGTCGCATCGTCGCTTTTCCCCGTCGTCTATGCAAATTAGGTAAGTACGGCGATTCCCGAACATACGCGAGGTCGACGCAGCGAATTAACGTCGTTTGCGTAGCGTACCCGACGCGTAAGGTTGCCCCTGCTAATTAGCAGGCGCAACCAATGTTAACGATGGCCGTCGTTCCCGCGTCGAATTCCAAAAAAAATACGTCGTTTGCGTAAGACGTCCGTGAATGGCGCTGGACGCCATTTACGTATACATCTAGGCAAATGACGTCGGGGCGACGTCATTTAGCGCAATGCACGTCGGGTAATTTACCCGACGGAGCATGCGCAGTACGCTCGGCGCGGGAGCGCGCCTAATTTAAATGGTGCCCTCCCCATTTGAATTGGGCGGGCTTGCGACGAGCAATCTAACGCTACACCGCCGCAAGTTTACAGGTAAGTGTTCTGAGAATCAGGATGTAAACCTGTAGACCTGCGGCGGTGTAACGTAGATCTCATATATTACGCTGCCCAGGAGCAGCGCGAATGTATGAGAATCTGGCCCAAAGTGCTAAACGATCCAAAGTGCCAAGTGCCTATGTAAACTACTAGAATGATTCCACAGTATATATCATAAATGCAGCTCCTTCGGGGTAGTGCTACACGTGGGGGCTCGTCCAGGACTATTGGAATGGAGAGAGGGAGTACCCGAGAATTTCTGGGGAAAGACTGTACAACTGGGGAACGAGACGAAGCTTGATATTGTACACCCAAGAGTTCCAGGTGAAGGCCTCCCCAGTGTGAAGCAGAAGGAACCAGTGAAGGGAGCGGCGGCCTCCTCCTCACCTCTAGCCGTGTTAGGGCCAGAACTCCTTGCTGCTTTGGGGGATTTCGTATCCAATTGTCAGAAGAGTAACACAGTATATGTGGAAGCTGGGTACAGAAAGCTGAGGATTTTCTCCGGAAAACAACCCGTACCTCTCAGAGAAGCAGAATTTAATGTCTGGATAGAACAAGCCATGCAGGCTCTGAAAGGATGGGAACTGCCAGAGGCCTAAAAGAAGCAGCATATAAGCGAGAGCCTAAGAGGAGCTGCTGCCAAGGCTGTCAGGAATTTAAGGTTCAGTAATGCCACATGTACAGCCTATGATTACTTGGTCATGTTACAAGAGGAGTTTGGGCAGCTGCGGCCACTGACCTAAAATACCAATTTGAACACACTCTTCAACAGCCTGGGGAGAGCCTCTCTGAATATATCAGGAGACTGAACAAGATGCTATGTCAGATTGTGCTCAAGAAAGGGATGGAGCCCTCCGCCATAGACCAAGCAAGGATGCAGCAAATCTTAAGAGGAGCTTTTCGCACTGATACAGTCTGGCTCCATTTGAAAACTTCTGAGGGTGTCATGTCTCCAACATACCCTGATCTTATCAAGGTGGTGAGAGATAAAGAAGCGCTTTTAGATGATCAGTGAGTGACTACTCCACCAACAACTACCCTCTCAAGCTGTAGTTAGGTCAGCAGTGACAATCGGACCTTGAGGTAGCCACACTAAAGTCCCAGATGGCCCAAGTGATGGAAATTCTGACTTCTTTGATGGCAAAGGTCTCTGAGACTGCTAAAGATGGAGAAACTGCGATCAAGGCGACCCCGACTATATCCACCCCTCTACTTCAAGGACAAGAAATGACTAAATATGTTTCAATTGTGGAGGAATTGGGCATTGTCAACGAGTATGCCCCAGTCCGGGGAAAGCTGTTTACCAATACCACAAGCCGGCGGAAAACTCCAGAGGGCCCCAGTGAAGGAGTCAGCTGGGTGCCCATCAGTTTCAGTTAACTTTAAAGAATCCAACGAAGCAAGAAGACAGCAGAGGGGACACACATACTTGCCACACATCCCTGTTACCGCCCCTGAGCAGCCCACTGCCTTCCATTTCACATCTCAAAATGCTCAACGGCGGAAAGTCAGTGCACACCAGACCCAACAGAAATCAGGGCCTAGTAGAGGCCATCGGAAAAAAAAAGAGTAAGGGTGCAGTTTACAGAGCCAAGCAAGAAGGCCCCTAAAAAAGAAATTCCCGTCAAGCTAGTGGGGCCTTCCCCAGTGATCTCGATACAAGTGGAAGGGATCTATGCCAAGACCCTCCTGGATACTAAAGCCCATGTGACTCTCCTGTATAGGGATTTCTACAATAAACACCTCCAACATGTGCCATTACACAAGCTGGAGGAGCTAGAGATCTGGGGTATTGGGACTAGGATGGTTATCTACCAATCAGGCTGACCTTTGACCCCTTAGTGGCGGGAGAAGCAGAGACCTTCGATACGTTAGCAGTCGTCTGCCCTCGTCCACCCGGAGCTGGTGAAAGTTCCCTCATCATAGGGACCAACACTGACTTGGTCAGGAGACTTCTGATGCCCCTGGTCCAGGAGCAGGAAGCTCCCATCACAAGAGTCCACCCCATGTTGAAGCGAGTATATCAGCGCTTGGTATTGGAGAAAAAGGCCCCAGCAGAAGGAGTTGGCAGAATATGGAGGCTAGAAAAAAAGGAGAAGGTACTCCGGCCCGGAGAAGTGGCTTGTTTGAGAGCTTCAGTCAAGCTTACTTGGAAGCAACCTGGCCCTTTTGTTGTTCTTGAAGTGGACCCACAGAAGAACAAAGAAGGGATAGAAGTGATTCTCGAGGTGGTTCCTTTAAAGGCTCTGCAGAGAAGTCACGGCAAAGTTTCAGTGAGTGTTAGAAACAATATGACTACACCGGTGAAGATACCGGCCAGAATGTTGCTGGACCAGGTGAACTCAGCCACCCCAGTTGCCCCATCTGATCTGAAGAAGGAAGAGAGGGATGAGGTCACCATGGAGCAGTTCTGTTCGGGAAACGCAGCCCTCCCACCGGAGTGGAGGGAGAGGGCCAAGGCCCAACTTGCCCGATGGCGGAAGATATTCTCCAAGGATGAATATGACGTGGGGTGTGCGAGGAGTGCCACCCACAAGATCCGCTTAGAGGAGGACAAACCGTTTAGAGAGAGAGTCAGACGGGTCCCTCTGGGTGACCTGGAGGATTTACATGAGCAGCTGGCGGAGTTTAAGAGGACAGGAATCATCCAAGAGTCTAGGAGCCCTTACGCCACCCCAATAGTGGTAGTTCGAATGAAGAATGGGTCATTAAGGGTATGTATCGACTACCGAACATTGAACTGGAGAACCATCCCAGACCAGAATACCAACCCCCAGATAGAAGACACTTTACAGAGTCTGTCAGGGGCCAAGTGGTTCAGTGTGATGGATCTCAAGAGTGGGTACTATCAGATCCCCATGCACCCCGAATATAAAGAGAAGACAGCCTTTATCACCCCAGTAGGGTTCTTCGAGTTCAACCGTATGCCTCAGGGGTTGTCAGGACCCACGACCACCTTCCAAAGACTGACGGAGAGAACTGTAGGAGACATGAACCTAATAGAAGTACTGGTGTATCTAGACGATGTTATCGTGTTTGGCAGAACTCTAGAAGAACACAAAGAGAGGTTGGAGAAGGTTCTAAAGAGGCTCCATGAAGAAGGCCTGAAGCTCTCCCCAGAGAAGTGCCAATTTTACCAGTCCTCAGTACACTACCTGGACCTTAATGTGTCTGCAGAAGGGGTGGACACTGACCCAGAGAAGTTGGATGCTGTCACTTCCTGGCCGAGGCCTACCGACGTAACTGAGCTAAGATCATTCTTGAGTTTCTGCTCGTACTACAGAAGATTCATGGAGGGGTTTGCCAAGATAGCCAAACCCCTTACTGAACTACTGAAGAAAGAGGGAGAAGATGACATCATGGAAGCAGACCAGCCGCTGAAGCTCACTGTGGGGCCCAGGAAATCTAAAGAGTCCATCCAGGACCAGTAGACTCCTAAGTGTAAAGAGGCTTTTGCTCAGTTAAAGGAAATCTTAACCTCTGCCCTTGTCTTGGCCTATGCGGACCCCAAGAACCCCTACGAACTGCATGTTGATGCCAGCCGAAATGGGTTGGGCGGAGTGCTTTATCAGGAACACAACGGCCGCCTGTTGCCTATGTGAGTAGGAGTCTGATCCCCGCTGAGAAGAATTACCCCACGCACAAGCTTGAAGTTTTGGCCTTAAAGTGGGCGGTTGTAGAACTAAGAGACTATTTGTATGGGGCCGAGTTTGTAGTGAGGACTGACAATAATCCACTCACCTATCTTCTTACTACCGCCAAGCTGGATGCCACGGGACATCGATGGTTGGCTGCCCTTTCCGGTTTTACCTTCAGACTAAAATATAGACCAGGAATCGGGAATAGGGATGCTGATGCCCTATCAAGAAGGCCCCATGGTCTTAAAGACCCTGCCGAAGAATGCACTCAGTTGACCCCAGAAGGAGTGCAGGCTCTATGTCAGGGAGCCGAACTCCAGGCGGGAGGAGGAGCTCGGGCCGAAGAGATCGGGGTTATGCCTGTCAGGGTACCCAAGTTTTATTGTGCTGTAACACAAGTGGTAGAAGAAGGGCTACCAAAGTTGTCTAAAAAAGACCTAAGGATAGATCAAGAGGAAGACTCTCTGGGAAGACTAGTAATGAAGGCGTTAGAAGAGCAATGCCCAGACGTGTTACTCACAGACTCTCCGAAGGAAGCCTGACTGTTACATAAAGAATGGGATCGGTTGCAGTTACATCAAGGGGTGGTCTACCGAAGGTGCCCCTCTGATGTTCTGGGCAGACTGTTTTCCTATGCCCTGAACCTTGGGCAGGTGTCCCCGAATCGAGATACGTCACTAGAAAGGGACCTGCAGTCAGTGATAGGTGATGGACATTAGATACAGTGCCTTGAAAAATTATTCACCCCCCTTGGCTTTTTCGTGTTTTGTTGCCTCACAACCTAGAATTAACATGAATTGTTTGAGGATTTGCATCACTTAATTTACAGAACATGCCCACAACTTTGAAGATTGTTTTATTATTTTTGTGAAGCAAACAAAAAATAGGCAAAATAACAGAAAAAGTCAATGTGCATAACTATTCACCCCCCTAAAGTCAATACTTTGTAGAGCCACCTTTTGTGGCCATCACAGCTCCAAGTCGCTTTGGATAAGTCTCTCTCTATGAGCTTGCCAAATCTTACCACTGGTATTTTTGCCCATTCCTCCTTGCAAAACTGCTCCAGGGCCTTTAAGTTGGATGGTTTGCGCTTGTGAACAGCAATCTAAGTCTGACCACCTATTTTCTATTGGATTGAGGTCTGGGCTTTGACTAGGCCATTCCAACACATTTACATGTTTCTCCTTAAACCACTTAAGTGTTGCTTTAGCAGTGTGTTTGGGGTCATTGTCCTGCTGGAAGGTGGACCTCCATCCTAGCCTCAAATCACACACAGATTGGTACAGGTTTTGCTCAAGAATATCCCTGTATTTAGCACCATCCATCTTTCCCTCAACTCTGACCAGTTTCCCAGTCCTGACTGCTGAAAAAACATCCCCACAGTATAATGCTGCTACCACCATGTTTCACTGTGGGGATGGTGTTCTTTGGGTGATGTGATTTGTTGGGTTTGCGGGAGACATAGCATTTTCTTTGAAGGCAAAAAAGTAAAACTTTAGTCTCCATACATTTTGGGAGTCTCCCACATGCCTTTTTGCAAACTCATAATGTGCCATTTAGTTTTTTGCTGAAAGTAATGGCGTTCTTATAGCCACTCTGCCATAAAGCCCAATTCTATGGAGCGTACGGCTTATTGTCGTCCTATGTACAGATACTCCAGTCTGTGGAACTCTGCAGATCCTCCAGGGTTACCTTAGATCTCTTTGCTGCCTCTCTGATTGATGCCCTCCTTGCCCTGTCCGTGAGTTTTGGTGTGCGGCCGTCTCTTAGCAGGTTTGCTGTTGTGCCATGTTCTTTCCATTTGGTTATGATAGATTTGATAGTGCTCCTAGGGATCATCAAAGATTTGGATTTTTTTTTTATAACCTAGCCCTGTACTTCTCAACAACATTGTCCCTTACTTGTTTGGAGAGTTCCGTGGTCTTCGTGGCAGTGTTTGGTTAGTGGTGCCTCTTGCTTAGGTGTTGCAGCCTCTGGGGCCTTTCAAAATGGTGTGTATATGAAATGACATATCATATGACACTTAGATTGCAAACGGGTGGACATCATTTCACTAATTATGTGGTTTCTGAAGGCAATTGGTTGCACCAGAGCTTTTTATGGGCTTCATAACAAAGGGGGTGAATACATATGCACATGCCAATTATCATTTTTTGTATTTATAAAAAATTGTTTTATGCATATATTTTTGTAATTTTACTTCACCAACTTAGACTATTGTGTTCTGATCCATCACATATAATTCAGATTAAAAAAACATTGAACTAAAGGCTGTAATGTAACAAAATAGGTAAAAATCCAAGGGGGTGAATACTTTTGCAAGGCACTGTAGCTACCTGCTATCCATGGGATGCTGGAACATGTGAAAAGGTGCATCACAATAAACCAAGTCCTTTGGAAACAAGCTTTCACCATTCCCTCCAACCAATGCAGCACCGTGGCGCACTTTGCTTTATACACTTTATTTTTCTCATAGAAATCTGTCACTACCATGAAAGGCTACTGGGTTGTGCTTGGCCCCCCAGGCTAAAAGTTCACAGTTCTGCCCCAGTGCTACAAACAACATTTTATATAAATGCAACAGATCAGTACATCCTAAAAAACTGGTCACTATCACAATATCTTTAGAACTCTGCTGGTGCTGCCATCTGGCAATCTTACTCAACAAGGACTACTCAATGACCCGATGTTGGGTCAAATGATTTTCTGAAGCTCTGTTCCATCAGGCTTCTTTTTTATGGCTAGCTTATGTTTTTTTCCGGTAACATCTTGTCTGTTTGTAAAACGCTATCTCACCAACTTATTCCAAGTCTTTTGCTTGCTTTTATGTTTGTTTAAACTTTAAGAGTTCCTTGTTTATCATTTACCAGCAGCACCACAAAAGGTACTCTGTTTCTCTGGTTTAGGACTGGTGCCCACTAGGTGACATCTATTATAAGGTCACTGTCATTGTACCAGAGGAAAATAAATATGATTTCCCTCATCCCAGGATGGCTGTCCATGAGATCCACGCATGGCAGACGTATCAAAGTGCACCTAACTTCATAGGCATGAAATCCTGTCCAAAGTCACATTTCACAACTTCAACATAAGCTAAATATTAGTACTAGATAATGGCTGCTTTACCATTTAAAAAAAAAAAATAATTCATAGGATGATATAAAATTAACCACAAAAGAAAGCACTTTACTTGCTGCCCACCCACCGTAGGTATACTAAAGGCGAGCAGCACAGCCCCATCAGGTCACGTACCTGTAAATTGGAGGGGCTCTTCAGGGTTTGTGGGCACATGCATTCTGGTAGGACGCAGTGTGATTTTGGCAGCAGGTCCCAGCCAATGTTTCATGGCTGAGACCTGCTGATCGTCTGTGTCCAATCACAGCACAGAGCCCTGTGTGTTTACAAACACACAGGGCTCTGTACACTGATCCACGATCTAGATGTTTATTTTCCATGCAAAGCAGGGAGAAAAAACAGACAGATCGAAAATTATAGCAGCACACATTGCACGTATTTAACCCCTTGGTTGCCTCTAGATGTTAACCCCTTCCCAGCCAGTGCCATTAGTACAGTGTCAGTGTACAGTATTATCCCTGTTCATTGTACTGGTGTCACTAGCGATGTCAGTGTCAGTTAGTGACGATCCCAGATAGTGTCTGTTAGTACCAGATTGGCTGCCACCCTATCACAGTCACATTGTAAGTTGCTGATCACTGCCATTACAGTATATTGCTTATATCTGTGTAAATTCCAGTGTTACATGACTGAGCAATTGGCAGTTAAAGTAGCACAGTGCTGAATAGCAAAAAATGATCTTGTCATGAAGGGGGTAAAACCTTCTGGTGGCCAAGGGGTTAAGGGGTCCTAGAAAAATGAACACATGTACTCACCTCTATGCTGCAGCATTGGTGTGATGCTGCAGCTATCTCAGTTTGGGTTTAAGATTGAAAAATTAGCAATCATATGACCGCTGATCACTTAGTTCTTGGTCTACTCAGAGAAGAGGGCAGTAATTGTTAGTCCCTAATCTCTGCTCTGCTCCTTCAGCACTCACTGGAGCACAGGGCTGGAGAGTGGTCAGGCGCAGCTGGTTCCAGGTCTCAGCTATGCACTGAGAGGTGGAGCCAGCTGTCAGTCAGGTTGGTGGATCCTAACAATATGGTCGTGATCCTTGCAGAGCCTTGAGTGGCTGAGCCATGTCAGCCAACAGTGGGCTCACTTTAACCACTTAAGCCCCGGACCATTTTGTTGCTAAAAGACCAGGCCACTTTTTGCGATTCGCCACTGCGTCGCTTTAACTGACAATTGCGCGGTCGTGGAACGTGGCTCCCAAACTAAATTCACGGCTTAGAGCTTTCTTTTGGTGGTATTTGATCACCTCTGCGGTTTTTATTTTTTGTGCTATAAATAAAAATAAAGTGATAATTTTGACAAAAAAAAACAATATTTTTTACTTTTTTCTATAATAAATATCCCCAAAAAGATATAATTTTTTTGTTTTTCCTCAGTTTAGGCCGATACGTATTCTTCTACATATTTTTTTTTTTTAAGTCACAATAAGCGTTTATTGATTGGTTTGCGCAAAAGTTATAGTGTCTTCAAAATAGGGGATAGTTTTATAGCATTTTTTTCTACGTGATCAGTGTTTTTTATCGTGACTGCGACATTATGGAGGACACATCAGACACCTTTGACACATTTTTTGGACCATTGTCATTTTTACAGCGATCAGTGCTATAAAAATGCACTGATTACTGTGAAAATTACACTGACAGTGAAGGGGTTAACCACTAGGTGGCGCTGTAGGGGTTAAGTGTTTCCTAAGGAGTGATTCTTACTGTAGGGGGGCGTGGCTTGCTGTGACATGTCACTGATCGTGTTCCCGATGACAGGGAACACGATCAGTGACAGTGTCACTAGGCAGAACGGGGAGATGTTGTGTTTACACTAACATCTCCCCGTTCTATCTCTCCGTGAGATGATCGCGGGTATGCCCACGGCTAACGAGTCCGCAGGACCCGTGGGCGGTCTCACGGAGATTGCGGCGGGCGCCCGCAACAACCGCTTCTTAAAGGGGACGTATATATACGTCCTTTTGCCTGCCCGTGCCATGCTGCAGACATATATCTGCGTGCGACGGGCGGCAATCGGTTAAAAAATTTAAAGTCAGCAGCTACAAATATGGTAGCTGCTGACTTTTTGCTGAACATACGGTAATTCAAATAAAAGGACAAGTACACTTATTTCTCACAGATTACGTTTTTTTTTTTTTTTTTTTTTTTTTTGGAACATGAGATTATATTTTTTATTCCAGGCAACAAGTGGAAAAAATTATTGTAATACTAATGCTATTCAGTAAACAAAGTCAATTTTTTCTTTCAATTTGTCATACGGCCCATTCACACCCCAATGCAGTGCAGGATACTCAGTTTAATGGGTGGGCATGTGTTTTGGAGCACTTCATTAGACAGTTTAGCAATTACCGGCTGCAAAGCAGTGCACATGCATTTTGGAGGTGTATTGGGTTGCCGCAGCAAGATTGGTGTAAATGGCCCCTTACTCAGAAGTGTGTGTAATCCCTGGTAGAATATGCACAGATATCTCCACAGAGAACAGAATCTGAGTAAAGCCTCCTACACATGCTTAGATTTTCGGACGACCGAACGTACATTTTTTTTGTGGCATGCTAGTCTCATGTTGAAAGTGAAGAGATTACTCACAAAACGAAAATTATCGCACGACAGAGTTCAACGTCAGAAGTGACGTAATGTTGAATAGTTTTGTACATATTCTTTTGTTTCTGAGAATGTGTAGTCTTGCTCTTTATTTTTATTTTTATTTATTTTTTTATTTTTTCTTGTCAAAATTATTTTATTTAGTAATTGCAACATGAAATCATACAAGTAGCATTTGATTGATACAATGTTTAAAAAGGAATAACATTTCGTCTTCTTGACATTTTATAATCGCTATAATCACTATTAGTATGTAAAATTAAGGAGAAAATAATTTGATCAACATTTTTTGGCAACAACAGGAAGGATTTACGCTGTTATAACTTGTTATACAGGGGTTCTACCTGTGTTGCCAAGTAAACATATTAGCAGTTTCTTAACATCAACTAGTGTCTTATTTAATGCATTTTTTAAACACGTAGGAATACAGGATCTAAAGTATGCTACTTTATCTGTATCGTTTATATAAAATGTAGTGAGGAAAACGATTCACACATATGAAATTACGGGGGGGGGGGGGGCAGAAAAAAGGGGGGAGGAGGGGGGTAAAAATAAAAATAAAAGGTCTGCAGGAATGGGCCAGGATCCATTATCATTAATTTTACCGTACAATGGTTGAGTACAATGGGCAAGCTACCATGGCATCATTACCCCGTCATTAAAACTATCAGGTATTGTATACGAAATCCACGGTTTCCAAAGTTTTTCAAAATTGATAATCGTGTCCGAATCTAGCGCCTCCATTTTGGCATGTGTCATCGCATTGCTCATTCTATTCTTTACTTCTTTGACTGACAGGTTTGGGGTTTTCCATGCTTTAGCAAGGGTCTGTTTTGCAGCTGTAAAGAGTTGCATTAGTAGTTTGAATTGTAGGCGTGTTGTAGTAATGGGTTTCAAATTCAATAGGGCTAATTTAGGGTCCTTAGGGATTTTTAATTTTGTTAATTTATTTGCTATGTTAAAAATCCCTGTCCAGAATGTTTGCGCTTTCGGACACGTCCACCAAGTATGATAGTATGTACCCATTTCAGAGCATCCTCTGTAGCATTGTCCTGAGTAATTTGGTACATATTTTGCTATTTTGGCAGGCACCAGGTACCATCTAGTTAACACTTTATAGTTTGTTTCCAACGCTGTTATGTTTGAGGAGGCTGCTTTGGTATTTAGCCATATTTGGTTCCAATCGGAAGTATTGAGCTCTGCATTTAAGTCTTCCTCCCATTTCTGGACATATGATAGTTTCGCCGTGCTAGTATGGGTTAGAGACTGCAAATACAGAGCCGGTATTATTCCTCTTGCATGCGGGTCTTTTCTGCAAATGAACTCAAAGGAGGACATCTGTACCTGTGATGGTGTTGAAATCATAAGCGACTGTATGAAGTTTTTTATTTGGAGATATCTAAACTGTTCCGTATGTGGAATACCGTATTTTTTGCATACTAATGAAAAAGGCATGATATCAGCTGAATCCAAGAATTTATATACATATATACAATCCTTTTTTACCCATTCCTTGAACGTATTGGGGTAGACCCATGCTGGGTAGAATGCCGGATTCTTATAAAATGAGAGCATTGGATGGTGTGGTGATAGTAGGAGGTATTTTGTTTTGAATCTGTCCCATAGAGAGAGTGAGTGCTTGATAATGGGATTGCTTATGTGTCTACGTAGTTTAGGGTGAACCCATAGCAAGTTAGCTGGTGGGATGGGGTCGCTTTCAGATGCTTCTATCAGTACCCATAGAGGCAATTCCTTGGTTGCGTGATATTTGGTGAGGGTTGAAATTTGTGCTGCTCTGTAATAATTTGTAAAGTTTGGGTGTCCTAGCCCTCCATGTGTTTTGGGGAGATGTAGAATTTGCGCTTTTAACCTTGGCCTGGAAGAACCCCATACAAACGACGACACTCTTTTCTGTATTATTCTCAAGAAATAAGCTGGAATTGGGATAGGAAGTACTCTGAAAAGGTATAAAAATTTAGGAAGTATCGTCATCTTTATTGCATTAATTCTTCCAAGCCAAGACAGTGGTAGTCGGGACCACGAATTCAAAAGGTTAGTTACGTGCTTCAGTAGAGTTGGATAGTTATGCGAAAATAGGTCAGAAATATCTGCCGTTAAGTGTATTCCTAGGTATGGGATACTTTTTTCCGGCCATACAAATGGGAGACCTGTTTTGGCTGCATTTAGTTCTATTTTTGAGAGGGATATATTTAAAGCCATACATTTTTGGGGTTTATGACTAGACCTGAAAATGTTGCAAATTTATTTAGAATAGGGATCAGATTAGGGCCCGTTACTTGTGGGGAAGATATGAATAAAAGAATGTCGTCCGCAAATAAACATAATTTGTGTTTGTGGCCACCTAGTTCGATGCCTAAAATAGTGGGATCTGATCCAATTTTTTCCGCGAGCGGCTCGATGAGTAGGGCAAATAGTAATGGGGACAATGGGCACCCCTGTCGTGTTCCCCTCCCGATATCAAAGGTGTCCGATTTATATCCCGCATATTTGACATATGCTTTTGGTTTATTGTAGAGTTCCATAATCCATTTAGTGAAGTGTGGGCCAAAGCCCCATTTCTGGAGAGTGTAGTTTAGATACGACCAGGAGATGGAATCAAAAGCTTGTTTAATATCTAGGGAGAGGAAACACGCCGGGATGCCTCTTTTTTTTGCTATGTGCGCCAGTAGACATGCTCTTCGTACATTATCGCCTGCTTGTCGAGAGGGCATGAAGCCCACTTGATCCCGATGGATCAATTTGCCTATAATTTTATTGAGACGGGTAGCTAATATCTTGCCTAATAATTTTATGTCTATATTTAACATGGATATGGGACGATAGTTTGCGCTGAGAGTGTCATCTGTGTGTGGTTTAGGGATCATGCATATCGTAGCTAGTAGTGATTCTGGTCTGAAAGTTTTTTGCTCTAGAAGGTTGTTAAATGCATCTGCTAGTCTTGGGGATATTAATTCCTTGAAGTTTTTGAAGTATCGCGTTGAGAAACCATCTGGGCCAGGTCCTTTTGTTTATTTTGAGTTCCTGAATGGCATTAGCTACTTCGTCTTGGGTAATTGGTTCTTCTAATTGTGCTTTTTGTGACTGGTTTATTTGTGGGAGATTGATTTGTGAAAAGAAGGTATTTGCTTCCAATTCGTCGAATGTACCAGTTTCCGAATATAATGTTTTCAGATGTGAACTAAATTTCTGTACAATTTTGAGTGGATTGCTGGAGACGACATTGTTTGCTATCTTTAGTTTGATGGGTTTAAAAGTTTTGTTGAGAGAATTTAATGCTCGAGCTAAGTATGTCCCCAGTTTGTTTGCGTGTTTGTAAAAAGCATGCCTAGATCTTATCTGCACCCTATTCGCAGAATCCGATAGGAACAGATCATACTCCAGACGTGCCTTGTCCAAACGACTTCTATTACTAGTATTTTGATTGCTTTGCAGGGCCAGAAAAGCTGAGTTGTATTCTATTTCCAATTTCCTCGCCATTTGTATTCTTTCTTTTTTGAGTATCCCTAGTTGGCGCTGGAATGTTCCTCTAAGAACTGGCTTGTGTGCCTCCCATAGAGTGAGTGGGGATATATCCGGGCTCGTGTTGAGGTCTAGGTATTCTTTTAGGGCTTGTTCAATTAACTGACAATGAGCTGGGTGTTTAAGTAAGATTTCAGGAAGGTACCAAGTGGGATCATGTTTTTTTGGGATTGCCGAAGCTATCGTAGTGAACACTGCGTCATGGTCCGACCATGGAATGGGTATGATTTTTGAATGTAGTATTTCCGGTGCCATACCTATTGTCACAAATATGTGGTCAATTCGGCTAAATGATCGGTGTGGATTGGAGTAATATGTGTAATTTCGTTTTGTGGGATTGGATTCCCTCCAGGAATCTACCAAATTGAATTTGGATAGGAGATTGGAAAGGGTCTGTTTGGCTTGATGTTTAGGTGGGGTGTATGGGGTTTTGTCCAAAAATGGGAGAAGAACCTGGTTGGAATCACCGCAAATGAGGAGAGTGCCTATTTTATGAGTGCTGATTGTTTGAAGGAGGTGTGATAGAAAGGGTAATGGATTGAGATTGGGGGCATAGTAAGAAACTATTGTGATTGCTGTGTCCATTATGTGGCCTGTTAGAATGAGGTATCTACCTTCTGGGTCTTTGATTTCGGAATTTAGTGTGAAAGGTGTGGTTCTATGAAATGCAATTAGGGTTCCCCTTTTTTTGACTGAAGCGGAGGCTGTATATACTTGGGGGTAAAAAGGATTGTAAAATTTGGGAGTCGTGTTAGTGGTAAAGTGTGTCTCCTGTAGGCAGACAATATGAGCTTTTTTGGCCTGAAAAGATCTAAAAGCCTTGGTTCTCTTTTGTGGTACATTTAGGCCCTGCACATTTAGAGACAATAAATTTAATGGTGCCATGGTAGCCTGACCTCCCCGCCTGTCTTACCTTTATCCTTTGTGGATTGGCTGGGCGGCCCATGTCCTGCAGACTTAGGGAAAGAATAAGGGTGAGGGGTTCCGGAAAAAACAACCTTGAAGAGGGGGTGAAATACAAAACAGGTTAGTGGATATGCAATCAATAATAAGCAAATAAATTTCATTTTGTTTGCCCGTGGCGGGGGAGAAAAGCTCCCGCCAGGGGAAAAGGGGATCTCGTCAAGTCCCCACATAATATTATGGGGACCCGAGGAGATCTTGGAGAGGCACATGTTGTTTCCATGCGCTGGAGAACCGCTTTTTAAAGTATTCTGATAACACCCTACTGGGTGTTAGTCATTCTTATCTACATGTAACCAAAATAAGAACAGGATGAGAATAGTGTCCTGCATAATATGGTGCAAGAAAGAGGGAGAGAGAGAGAATTGTTATGATGGATTACTAGGAAAGATTGTAGATTGTGTTGGCCTATATGCATGTCTAATGGTGGTGCTGTATCAGGGGGGTGTTACAGATAAGGATCCCTGAGATACAGGGGATAGATGAGCTTCTTAGGTGAGAAGGAAGGAGGCATAAGTAATTAAGGTATGAAGGAAAGAAAGGAAAGAAAGACTGAATGTTGAAGGTGTTTACAACCTGATAAGAAAGGAATGGAGTGTGAAAACCCCTAAGGGTATAGGATAGGCTTGGTAACCTCCCCCCCCCCCACCCTAAAGCTAGGCGGGGAGTAAGAAAGGAGAGAGGAGAAGCAGGCAAAGTAAGTAAAATAAGGATAACAAGTAGAGAGGTTTCCAATTCTCTCAAGTTGCAGGTGTCTTCACTTGGGTTGATCTTGTAGCACGGAGGAAGTGGAATATGGAAGATCTTCTAGAAAAATGGTCAGTCCATTGTGTCCTCT
Source organism: Rana temporaria (assembly GCF_905171775.1). NCBI lineage: Eukaryota > Metazoa > Chordata > Amphibia > Anura > Ranidae > Rana > Rana temporaria. The sequence goes on along the minus strand of NC_053490.1, from coordinate 124,503,675 downwards.
TGGTCTTGGGGTTGGGGTGCAAATCTGCCCCTTTTGTTGGTGTGTTGTATACCGTTGTTCTTTTCAGGGTGGGTTGAATTGCTGTGAGAAGAAACCGACGCTGCTCTTCTGCGGGAGGAATTTGATGTGGTGTTACGTTCGATGAGCTTGAGATCAAGTAGGGCTTGATGCAATTGGTCAGGCGATCTGCATATTATTTTGGTTCCCTGGTATGTGAACCGTAGGGAAAAGGGGAATCCCCATTGGTACTTAATTTGATGATTTTGAAGTTCCATTAAGAGGGGTTTCATTGCTCGCCTTTTAGTAATTGTTAGCTGTGAGATGTCAGCGAATATCTGGTAGCTGTGCCCTTGGAATGTCAGGCTGTTCTTTACTCTGGCTGCTTCCAAGATTTGTTCTTTTGTTCTATAATAGTGGAATTTGGCAATGATATCTCTAGGGGGTCCCTCTGGTTTCTTTGGGGCTAGTGCCCTATGAACCCTGTCAAATTCCAACCGCTCTATTGCAATTCCTGGCAATAATTCCTGACATATTGCAAGCGTAGTACCTGGAAGATCTATTATTGACTCTGGAATACCTCTGAACCTCAAATTTGACCTTCTGGCGCGGTTTTCATAATCTTCCAGTTTATTTTGAAGCGTCAAATTTTCCTCCTTGAGGGTGTCTATTTCAGATTGGCAGTCCTGCGTTATAATCTCTAATTCTTCCACTTTTGACTCCAAGGTCTCAGTGCGGCTTCCCAAGTCCCTTATCTCTTTGGTAAGGTTTGAGGTGATTTGGTCTGAGGTGCGCTTCAATGCTTTGTTCAGCATTCTCTCAAATTGTTGTAACAACTCTGAGGGGACAGCTGCGCTTTGTACAGCAGCCTGTGAGGTGTCTAATAAATCTTCATCTTCACTATCTGTGCTTTGGGCTCCTGGGAGAATAGCAGGCTTCATTTGTTTAATGATGCGCCTTTTATCTTTCCCTGTGAGGAGATTCTCTGAGGTGGCTGAGGTGGCTGAGGTGATTCCCGCCTTTTTGGATGCTCCTTTTGCCTGCTGGGCACTGCTGCAGGGACTGGGTTTTGTCTTATTTCTGGCGCCTCCCAGCACCATTTTACTTTTAAATGTTCCCCCTCACCTCCCTGTGATATTTTCGTTGTGTCCCGTTCTTCCGCGGCTCCGTTGTCAGCTATTTATCAGCGGTTTTTCTCCCTCATGGAGCAGAGCTCTAGCCCGGCATGTCCGTTCAGCTAGACCCCGCCCAGTGCCTTGTCCTTTATTTATTTTTTATATGAAAACTGTACTAATGAAACGAAAATAGGACGCATTAAGGTGTTGAGTCCTTGCGGCGGGGAGCCGAGACAGCCGCCGAGGGACCCCAGAAGACCAGGTTCGGGGCCACTCTGTGCAAAACGAGCTGCACAGTGGAGGTAAGTATAACATGTTTGTTATTTAAAAAAAAAAAATCCTTTATCGGACATGTCCGCTCGGAGATTTCGGTCTGATGGTTGTACACACCATCAAATCGAAATCCCCGCGGACAGACAGCGCAGTGACATGGCGGTGACGTTGACGCCGCCACGTCCGCAAACCAGGAAGTAAAATACTTCCACGCATGCGTCAAATCCATTCGACGCATGCGGGAGATTTCTGTCCGCTGGTTAGGTGTACTAACCAGCGGACATGTCGGACGGACGGGTTTCCAGCAGACAAGTTTTAAATTATGCTTTAAAACTTTTGTCTGCTGGAAACCTGTCTGCTAGGCTGTACACACGGTCGGATCTGTCCGCTGAAACTGGTCTGCGGACCAGTTTCAGCAGACATGTTCGGTCGTGTGTACGAGGCCTTAGTGATCCTTTAAGTTCTTCATATGAGAAGCAACAAGGAGAAAATGTTCGCATCACCAACAAGTTTGTTTCAGGATTGACATATTGCAGGCAGGAGAGTGGAGTGAACTGGTGCATTACAAGATTTGTATGAAAAACAGAACTACTCATCAGGTAAGCTGTGTTCCAAGTGTGTGTCTCTGTTTTTGACTGGAGTGAATCTTTAAAAAAGAAGTACAGCCAAAGCTCGTTTGGCTGTACTTCTCCTGTAGATCACAAGAACGCAGTTTGTTTTGCTCTCCTGCGACCCTTTCCAGCTCAAGCCAGCTGTTAGCTAACGTCACAGAGCTGGTCCAGGCTCAGGAAAGATCATGACCATATGGTCGGAATCCGCCCACATGCCTGGACCAGAACCCGGCTTAGTCTCTCAGTGAGCAGCTGAGAGCCTGATGCGCCCGCTCCCGCCCCCTCCACAGCCCAGCTCTCCAGTGAGTGAGAAGGGTCAGAGCAGAGAGTTGGTGACTGACACTCACCAGCTCTCTGCTCAGGGAGCCCTAAGAACTGAATGATCAGCAGTGTTTGATCGCTCGGTTCTGATGCCGCGTACACACGATCATTTTCCGGCATGAAAAAAACTTTGTTTTTAAAAAATGTCATTTAAAATGATTGTGTGTGGGCTTCACATCATTTTTCGGGTTCTGAAAAACGACCAAATTTTTTTCTCGAACATGCTGCATTTTTTAACGACGTTTTAAACTAAGTCGTTTTTCGGGTTGTAAAAAATGATCGTGTGTGGGCTAAAACGGCGTTAAAAACCCGCGCATGCTCAGAAGCAAGTTATGAGACGGGAGCGCTCTTTCTGGTAAAACTACCGTTCATAATGGAGTAAGCACATTCATCACGCTGTAACAGACAGAAAAGCGTGAATCGTCTTTTACTAACACGGAATCAGCTAAAGCAGCCCCAAGAATGGCGTCTTCCGCATGAAACTTCCCCTTTATAGTGCCGTCGTACGTGTTGTACATCACCACGCTTTGCTAGAGCATTTTTTAAAAACTATGGTGTGTGGGCAACATCATTTTAATGATGAAGTTGGAAAACTTTGTTTTTTTCTACATGCCGAAAAACTTCGATTTTTTTTCATGCCGAAAAATGATGGTGTGTACGCGGCATTAGCCTTAGAGCTAACGGGGGACAAATGCAGCATTGGATCGATGCTGCATCCACCTAGGTAAGTGTGATTCCCTCCCCCCAAAAAAACTCCCATACTTCTCTTTTAATGAACATAAGGGATATCCCTGACAATTATGGTCAGCTGGCAACCCGGCCAGTTCCCTTTTTCTCTGTAGCCATCATGTTGGAAATGCCTGAATTTAAAGTGTTACTAAACACAAGACCCTGCATTCACAATATCTGGTCTCCTACAGTTCACAGAACATGGAAATGCAATTATTTACAATTATAAACTGCTAAATTCATTTTCTCATCAGCAGATAGAACAGTCTTGTGACTTCTATCAGTGTCCAGCCAAGCATTGGTTAAAGCTTGTAGGAGTTTTATAACTAACCTATGAGACTGGAAGACCCCTGACCCTCTGCCTGGGCAGTGCGGATTGGCCCTGTGCTGATCACATGCACCCTACCAAAAGAAAAAAGCACTTCTCTAGCAGTACACACCAAACTGAGCATGTGCATCCAAAGTCTCTGTGTTATCAGGAAACTATTAGGAGTCAGTGGAAGAAGGGGAGGACCAGAGAAGCCAGTACCAAACCGCCTATTTACACAATGCAGAGTATTAACCACTTAGGTTCCACAGTGAGTATAACAAGCATGCCATACTGCATATACAGTACAAACTAATGTAACACTTTAAGCAGTACTTCAGACAAGCAGCTAAATACACAGTTAAAATACATACATGGGAGCTGTTTACCTGCCAAAGGATTTGTAAATGTGTGTGGCCAGTTTTGTGATCAAAACACCGTTACCAGACAGCATAGCCAAATCATCATCCTCCCCTGCAGCAACAGAGTTTGCTCCAGAACTTTGGTCAAAACATACCTATAGTTTTCACTAAATGTGGCAAACAGATTTGGGACATGATTTGACCACCCAAAAAAAGGAGAAAATACTACGCTTTGCACACAACCAATATCAAGAGCTCATAATAAGATATTTACCAGATTGTGCAAAATGCCCTACATGCTACACAAAATTGAATGCCAAATCACTGACTTATCCTGGCTTTGTGGCAATGCGATAGGCAAAATGTCCCACAATTTCTGGTATTGTCCACAATTTCAACCATTCTGGAGGGCTGTAACAGATCTGTGTCAGAACCCTACAGCATGTCTTCTCCACCTAACAGAGAGACCTGTTATGAAGTATAATGCCACTCTTACTAATCACATGCTAAGCATAGCAAAGGCTTGCATCCCCAGCCTATGGAAACAGTTACAACCACCTATCAGATCCCTATAGTACCGTGGTCTGCACATGCTACGAAACGCGTTGCATCACGGTCCGCCTCATGCTGCGTTTCAGCCCTCATCCGAGTCCCGCAGATTGCGTTCCAGACCTCGTTCTGGATGTTGCCCAAGAGCTGGAAGACACCTGGCGGACAAGACGCCGGCTTGCTTCTACACGGAGATCGTTACCTCAGCGGACACTACTATGCCTTCATAAAGATACTTCTATGTGAGTGTTTTAATACAATTGTCTATTAAAATGTTACTCAAGTGGCGCCCGTTCTGTTTCCTCTCTTCCCTCTACTTTTCCTTTTCTTGCATCCTTTTTTCCTTTCCACTATTTATTTTTTCCCCCTTATCGCTTTCTTTCCCGCCCTCCTGTCCCAACATCTCTACCTCTAGATATTCCTTTCTGCCTAGGTAGTTTTCATTCTGTTCCAGCACCACTGTACTAGCACTTTTAATCACATTTAACCGATAGTGGAATTTCTCAATAAAACCTTTATTACCATTGGTTTCCATATATGTAATATTCCGTATACTCTTTTCTTGTATACTTTTCTGATAATTTAGCTGTGAATGCTCTGCTGATTATACAGTATGTGCCCAACCGTGACAATTGTTTATCAGTTCTTCAGCATTCTATTATGCTTAGGCAATCTCTTCTATTGCACATTTTCTCTCCTTTGTTGAGTTACTCATTGTCACTTTTTTATGTGAAAACTGGCAATAAACCTTTTGTAATAGAATTAAAAAACACTTACAGACAGGACAATATGTGGCAATAGCACTCTGATGTGTCATTAACTCTGCTCACGCTGACCTTCTCCTTTCTGTGTGTACACTGTCACCACGTGTCTCTGTGCAGGTATGAATTTTTGTATTGTTCTGCACACGTGCATTTGTGTGTGTGCTTCATGGCATGTGAGCGAGGGTGCATACATGCTAACTGCTGACAGTGGCAGCAAGCCAGCTAAGACTTGCCAAGGGCCAGTGCTGCTTAGTCTTTAGCAGCATACCCATGATCTTTAAAAGAGAAGTATGTTTTTCTTTTTTGCTATACTTACCTTGGTGGATGGAGCATCAGGCTGAAGCTGCCGCTGTCCCCCGGCGTCTCTGCACTGAGAACAGAGCCACTGAACACTGATGGCAGATGGCTCGGTTCTCACTCCTCCCCGAGCAGAGCCATAATGACTGTCAAAATGGCTTCTGCTCTACTTCTCAGCGCTTATTGGAGCGCCGAACAGTGGAGGGGTGGGGAGACGCTGTCTCAGCGACTCGCTGAGACTGCCATCAATCAGGGCAGCTGGCGGATCCTGTCTTGGAAGTCGTGATGACGCGCTGCCACGACTGATGGCAGTGATGTCAGCAGAGAGCGGACTTCAGACCACTCTCCGCTGAAAACGGGTCACAGGAGTGCAAAACGAATTGCACTCCTGTGACCCAGAGGAGAAGCCCAGCCCAAAAAGCTCAGGCTGGACTTCTCCTTTAAGCGAAATATCTGCCTGACATCTGTTTCTTGCCAATCTTCCCTCTCGACTCTGCTATCTTTAAATGAGTTTCTTCCACCCAAGGAAGAGCTCACTTCTAAGAAAAGTACCCACTGACGCCAATTCTATGACATTCTTTCTTTTACTGACACTGTTGAAAAGAGCAGTTTTTCTCCCACTGACAGCAATAAGACAGTCCTTCTTCCTCTTACTGACCACCAATGCTGGGACATTTTTCCTCCCATCAACCATTGATCTAAGAAGGTATTATTTTCTCAAACTAACCAACTAAGTGAAGTACATGATATTGTTTTTAGAACTACACTCTGCTGTATCCTGCACTGTAAATGACATTCTGCTGACCAAGGTACTTTGTTTACATTACATGTTCCTAACTGCTGTACTCTGTGTGTTATGCTGTACAGTACATACTCCCGACCCTTGCACTCTAAATGCTTTGTTATAGGTTACATACTTTTGCCCCCTGCCTACTATAGATTATGTTTAATATTACAAAGCTCTTGCTAATGCATTGAAAAAAAAAAAAGGAGGAGATGTTGCGCTAAAAACTTAAATAAATCTAAACAATGAGATTGAGGTATGATAATTGATGAAGCCAGTAAACCCAAATCGATGGGGGACTACAAAAGGGAAGAACTCAGTCCCAATGTGTCCACAATAGTATAGTTCATATGAGAGTGAACAGATGTTGAGGAGCAAATATGAAAACCACCACCACGAACCAGTAAAAATTGGAGGCTTACCACATGGCAAGCAATGTATGCTTGCGGCTGCAAACCCCAGCCAGGGCCTTTAGGCGATCCTCCCAGGGGGAGGTGGGAGGGGAAGATGATTCTTGAAGCCTCCAGCGAAAACAAGATTTTTGAACCGTGTCACAGAAAGAAAACACTCAATGGTGAAGTATGTTTAACCAGCACACACATGAGGTATAAAGTGACTTGGAGAACCACCACCACCAGCACCCTATAAGTAGGAGGCTTACCAGAACATGTATGAACATCAGCGGGTGGCTAAAACCCTAGCCTGGGCCTTTAAACTCCTGGGCTGTGATAGTAGTCCTAAGTATCCTCCGTGTTCAATAGGTACATAAAGGGAGTAATGAAGCCCACATAGTGAAGTACGTACCTATTGAACACGGAGGATACTTAGGACTACTATCACAGCCCAGGAGTTTAAAGGCCCAGGCTAGGGTTTTAGCCACCCGCTGATGTTCATACATGTTCTGGTAAGCCTCCTACTTATAGGGTGCTGGTGGTGGTGGTTCTCCAAGTCACTTTATACCTCATGTGTGTGCTGGTTAAACATACTTCACCATTGAGTGTTTTCTTTCTGTGACACGGTTCAAAAATCTTGTTTTCGCTGGAGGCTTCAAGAATCATCTTCCCCTCCCACCTCCCCCTGGGAGGATCGCCTAAAGGCCCTGGCTGGGGTTTGCAGCCGCAAGCATACATTGCTTGCCATGTGGTAAGCCTCCAATTTTTACTGGTTCGTGGTGGTGGTTTTCATATTTGCTCCTCAACATCTGTTCACTCTCATATGAACTATACTATTGTGGACACATTGGGACTGAGTTCTTCCCTTTTGTAGTCCCCCATCGATTTGGGTTTACTGGCTTCATCAATTATCATACCTCAATCTCATTGTTTAGATTTATTTAAGTTTTTAGCGCAACATCTCCTCCTTTTTTTCTATGTTGTTGTGTTTGTATGACACTCCGTTGTTGCAGCTTTGTTAGCAATTTATTGTTTTTTAGCGCAGTAAAATTTCTTCTCTTGCTAATGCATTATCCGTGCTACTGTAGCACCCCATGACCCCTGGAGGAGGCATGGCAGTACCCCCAGATAAAGGGTGGGTCGAAATTTCCCCTCAGGGTGTAGGCAGTAATAGGAAATGCAAAGATGGGGGCAGTCACTTTCAGGTGAATACAAAAGAAGTTTATTAATCCACACTTAAACTCCAGGGAAAGAGGGATAGGGAGTTCAGAGCACCCATTACTGACCTGCAGAATCAATATCTCAACTATAGATTCCAGTGCAGAAAACAGATTTTAAGCTGAATCCAGCACCTGTACCTTTTTAGATGCAGCTTTATCCATTAACGCCAATATATTTCCCAGTAGCAGAAGCAACTTTGATGGTCCCATCTCGATACTTTCAACAAGGTGCCTTATTGTCTGAGATCTAGACCTTGGGTGGTTCCTGCTTTGCACCAGCTGACCCTCTGTGGGAGTACATCATACCTATTGGGGCACCAAATGCTTATTTGCCTCTGGGAGAGGGTCCTACAGGTACCTGAACATTTTTGAATGCTTTATAAAGCTGAACCCCTGAGTCGGAATCCCGCTGTAAAGAACAATTCTTTAAAATAAAAGTGAGCTACAAAAGCCCTAAAACGTACTCCAGTGGCTGGACTGAATTTGATGGAAAGACTACATTTGAGGTTAATGCTGCACAAAAGCAAAAAGGAAGAGAAACAAAATTGGATCCTGTTATATATAGTCAGGTTCAATATATATAAGAATGTACTGTATATGCATAACTTGGTCATTATGTATCAGTGGCGTCTGGTGCTCAAACTTTTTTTGGGGGGCGCAAACAAACGAAAAAACAAACAAACAATTGCAGCCTCACTGTGCCCATCAAACGCAGCCACTGTGCCCATTAAACGCAGCCACTGTGCCCATCAATTGCAGACACTGTGCTCATCAAACGCAGCCACTGTGCCCATCAAACGCAGCCACTGTGCCATCAAATTCAGCCACTGTGCCATCAATTGTCGCCACTGTGCCATCAATTGTCGCCACTGTGCCATGCCATCAATTGTCGCCATTGTGCCATCAATTGTCGCCACTGTGCCATGCCATCAAATGTAGCCACTGTGCCATGCCATCAAATGCAGCCACTGTGCCATCATTTATCGCCACTGTGCCCATCAATTGTCACCACTGTGCCATCAATTGTCGCCACTGTGCCATCAATTGTCACAACTGTGCCATGCCAAACACAGCCACTGTGCCATCAAACGCAGCCACTGTGCCATCAAACGCAGCCACTGTGCTATCAATTGTTACCACTGTGCCATCAATTGTCGCCACTGTGCCATCAATTGTCACCACTGTGCCCATCAATTGTCACCACTGTGCCATCAATTGTCGATTGCCCTCGCCCGGCACTTACCTTTCTGGGGTCAGCCATCCTCCTTCCACCGTCCCTCGATGTCTTCTCCCGCCCTCGATGACGCTTCAGTCAATCAGGTTACCAGTAACCAGAACCGGTGAACCTGATTGGCTGAGACGCCTTTCAGTGTTAACCAGGGAACGCACACCCCGTGCGTCCCCTGGTTAACTATTTGGAAGCCGATTACAGCCCTCAGGCACTTCCAAAGCCAACAAACTGCCGTTATTCAGATGGCCGGCGCTCACCAGGGGGCGGGCCATCTGAATAGTGGGCGGCAGCGACAATACATAGATACATACAATACATAAAGGGAGTAATGAAGCCCACATAGTGAAGTACGTACCTATTGAACACGGAGGATACTTAGGACTACTATCACAGCCCAGGAGTTTAAAGGCCCAGGCTAGGGTTTTAGCCACCCGCTGATGTTCATACATGTTCTGGTAAGCCTCCTACTTATAGGGTGCTGGTGGTGGTGGTTCTCCAAGTCACTTTATACCTCATGTGTGTGCTGGTTAAACATACTTCACCATTGAGTGTTTTCTTTCTGTGACACGGTTCAAAAATCTTGTTTTCGCTGGAGGCTTCAAGAATCATCTTCCCCTCCCACCTCCCCCTGGGAGGATCGCCTAAAGGCCCTGGCTGGGGTTTGCAGCCGCAAGCATACATTGCTTGCCATGTGGTAAGCCTCCAATTTTTACTGGTTCGTGGTGGTGGTTTTCATATTTGCTCCTCAACATCTGTTCACTCTCATATGAACTATACTATTGTGGACACATTGGGACTGAGTTCTTCCCTTTTGTAGTCCCCCATCGATTTGGGTTTACTGGCTTCATCAATTATCATACCTCAATCTCATTGTTTAGATTTATTTAAGTTTTTAGCGCAACATCTCCTCCTTTTTTTCTATGTTGTTGTGTTTGTATGACACTCCGTTGTTGCAGCTTTGTTAGCAATTTATTGTTTTTTAGCGCAGTAAAATTTCTTCTCTTGCTAATGCATTATCCGTGCTACTGTAGCACCCCATGACCCCTGGAGGAGGCATGGCAGTACCCCCAGATAAAGGGTGGGTCGAAATTTCCCCTCAGGGTGTAGGCAGTAATAGGAAATGCAAAGATGGGGGCAGTCACTTTCAGGTGAATACAAAAGAAGTTTATTAATCCACACTTAAACTCCAGGGAAAGAGGGATAGGGAGTTCAGAGCACCCATTACTGACCTGCAGAATCAATATCTCAACTATAGATTCCAGTGCAGAAAACAGATTTTAAGCTGAATCCAGCACCTGTACCTTTTTAGATGCAGCTTTATCCATTAACGCCAATATATTTCCCAGTAGCAGAAGCAACTTTGATGGTCCCATCTCGATACTTTCAACAAGGTGCCTTATTGTCTGAGATCTAGACCTTGGGTGGTTCCTGCTTTGCACCAGCTGACCCTCTGTGGGAGTACATCATACCTATTGGGGCACCAAATGCTTATTTGCCTCTGGGAGAGGGTCCTACAGGTACCTGAACATTTTTGAATGCTTTATAAAGCTGAACCCCTGAGTCGGAATCCCGCTGTAAAGAACAATTCTTTAAAATAAAAGTGAGCTACAAAAGCCCTAAAACGTACTCCAGTGGCTGGACTGAATTTGATGGAAAGACTACATTTGAGGTTAATGCTGCACAAAAGCAAAAAGGAAGAGAAACAAAATTGGATCCTGTTATATATAGTCAGGTTCAATATATATAAGAATGTACTGTATATGCATAACTTGGTCATTATGTATCAGTGGCGTCTGGTGCTCAAACTTTTTTTGGGGGGCGCAAACAAACGAAAAAACAAACAAACAATTGCAGCCTCACTGTGCCCATCAAACGCAGCCACTGTGCCCATTAAACGCAGCCACTGTGCCCATCAATTGCAGACACTGTGCTCATCAAACGCAGCCACTGTGCCCATCAAACGCAGCCACTGTGCCATCAAATTCAGCCACTGTGCCATCAATTGTCGCCACTGTGCCATCAATTGTCGCCACTGTGCCATGCCATCAATTGTCGCCATTGTGCCATCAATTGTCGCCACTGTGCCATGCCATCAAATGTAGCCACTGTGCCATGCCATCAAATGCAGCCACTGTGCCATCATTTATCGCCACTGTGCCCATCAATTGTCACCACTGTGCCATCAATTGTCGCCACTGTGCCATCAATTGTCACAACTGTGCCATGCCAAACACAGCCACTGTGCCATCAAACGCAGCCACTGTGCCATCAAACGCAGCCACTGTGCTATCAATTGTTACCACTGTGCCATCAATTGTCGCCACTGTGCCATCAATTGTCACCACTGTGCCCATCAATTGTCACCACTGTGCCATCAATTGTCGATTGCCCTCGCCCGGCACTTACCTTTCTGGGGTCAGCCATCCTCCTTCCACCGTCCCTCGATGTCTTCTCCCGCCCTCGATGACGCTTCAGTCAATCAGGTTACCAGTAACCAGAACCGGTGAACCTGATTGGCTGAGACGCCTTTCAGTGTTAACCAGGGAACGCACACCCCGTGCGTCCCCTGGTTAACTATTTGGAAGCCGATTACAGCCCTCAGGCACTTCCAAAGCCAACAAACTGCCGTTATTCAGATGGCCGGCGCTCACCAGGGGGCGGGCCATCTGAATAGTGGGCGGCAGCGACAATACATAGATTCATGCAATGCATGAATCTGTGTATTGTATTCAGTGGTGGTGCAGGAGAGAGAGGGGGGCGGCGCTCCTGCGCCCTCTATGGACGCACCGCCACTGTTATGTATACTTTAACAGAAATATTACAGATTAGGAGTTTAAAGAAAATGCTGCCTGCTTGAAGAAAAATGTAATTGGTTAAAGTGAATTACTGGATTTGTAAGAATAATTGTCAGAGCTGGGATAAAGCCTAGGCCACATAATCAAAAAATTATTGCTAAATGTTTCAAAGCTGTAAAATCTTTTACTTGTTATTGCAAATGATTTGTCCACAAGTCCACAGGATGCGACAGGGTTCATTGAGTTTCTGTTATACTAGCACATGTCTCTGTGTTCTGACCTTACACCTACTTGGATATGAGCCCACAAGATTCTCTGGCTCAGGTGCTGCCAGAGAAAACAGACATGTAACTGGTACCCAGTCATATATTCACTCTGTGCTGACATCTAGAGTCACAACAAGCTATACAGGAGCCTTATCAGAATATTGTGAATGAAAATAATATATCAATTTTTTAAATAAAAATAAATATGGTAACTTTGTATCACAAGACTTAGAGCACCTATAAACCGTCATTTAGACTAGTTTTACTGAGAATTAGCACAACAACTTTTTAGGCTGATAAAAAAACCTCCTGGAATATCAAACAACCCGGATAGAAAATATCCAGTCACACACGGACTGTTTTGGCACTGCACTGGCTCTTAACTGGCGTTGGGCTTGTGTCAATGGGCATATGCAGTTTGCTTCCAGGTATATTCCATTTGCATTTGAGATTTTCAGATGCTGCAGTGATCATTCAGGCCCCGTACACACGACAGAGGAACTCGACGTGCTTGGCACGTCGAGTTCCTCGTCTCGTTTTGGGATGAAGCCGCCGAGGAGCTCGGCGGGCCGCCTTCTCCTATAGAACAACGCGGCCAACGAGAAAATAGAGAACATGTTCTCTATTTTCTCGTCGAGTTCCTCGGCGGCTCCATCGAGCCAAAACTGTACAGACGACAGAGATTCTCTCGAATTCTGCCGAGAATCTCTGTCGTGTGTACGAGGCCTCACAGTTCATTGGCCTGCTGTTGACCTCCTTTTAAGCTACATCAGCCTGTTTCAAGAAGCTTTTGCAAGTATAGGAAGAGAAATAAGCGATGTGACAAAGATTTTGTCAACACAGGCCCACATAATCCTTCACTGTCTTTCACTCAATATGGGTATTAAAAGTCCACCGAAACCAAAAAATCATCACACAGGATAGTTTAAAGTTGTTTTCAGTTAAAGCGGAGGTTCACCCTAAAACAATTATATACCATTACATCCAGCATACTTCCGCCATCTACAGTATGCTGTTTTTTTTGCCGTACATACCGTTTTATCGTTATTTTCCCCCCGGCTTCCGGGTTCTGACTCCCGCGGGAGTGGGCGTTCCTATTGAGAGGTTAGATGATTGACGTCTGGTGAAAAACTTCCCTTGGCACATAAGGCTCGTCAACAGTTTTCCGTAAATAGCCGACCTGCGAGTCGGCTCTATACGGCGCCTTAGTAGATTTGTTTGGCCATCAATAAAAATTCCACATCCAGCACTGCCCATCATGTTAAATATAAGCCCCTTAATGTAAATATCTGCCCCTCTCCTACATGAACGTGCCTTGGCAATGCGAGACAACAGCTGAGTTTAGGATCTGAGGGTCCGTTCTGCGCATGCGCTGTCCCAGCCTGGCATTTTTCGATAGACTCTTTTCGATAAACTCACGAATCTAGTATTTCTAGTATCTAAGTATTTATTCAAACAAGAACTGCAATGTCTGCTCATATTGTCCACTTAAATGCTTCATCAACATTGGGCCGGATTCAAAGAGATTTGCGCATTATTTACGGAGGAGCAGGGCAACGTTTTTGCCCTGCGCCCCCGCAAATTTGCTCCGCTGCCCTTGATTTACGGAGCAGAAGCTCCGTAAATTGCGCGGGCGCGCCGGCAAAATGCGCAAGAGCACGCAATTTAAATGATCCCGTAGGGGGCGGGAATCATTTAAATTAGGCGCGTTCCCGCGCCGATCGTAGAGCGCATGCTCCGTCGGGAAACTTTCCCGACGTGCATTGCGGCAAATGACGTCGCAAGGACGTCATTTGCTTCAAAGTGAACGTGAATGGCGTCCAGCGCCATTCACGATTCACTTACGCAAAGTACGTAAAATTCAAATTTCGCGACGCGGGAACGACGGGTATACGTAACATGGGCTGCCCCTGCTAATAGCAGGGGCAGCCTTGCACGAAAACCGCCGTACGTAAACGACGTAAATTGCGTACGCAGGGCTCGCGCAACGCTGTGAATCGGTGTTAGTATGCAATTTGCATACTATACACTGAGCACAACGGGAACGCCACCTAGCGGCCACCGCAAGAATGCATCCTAAGATATGCGGGCATAAGAGCCTTATGCCGCGCAGATCTTAGGCTGCAGTCGGCATAACGAGGTTCCTGAATCAGGAGCACTCGTTACGCCGGGGCAAGTAAGCAATTGCGCTGTGTAACCTATGGTTACACAGGCGCAATTGCTTCTTGAATCTACCCCTCTGTCGGTAAAATGCTCAAGCTTGCCTATTCTGGAAAGTGATCATTTTTGGTCTTCTTCTGTGATATTACCAACATGTTTGTTTCCATTCCATAAAGTGCTATGCTGTCAGTCAGTATAAAGTGGTGGAGAAGATGGATATGCCACAGCATTTTTTCAGTTTTTCAAGTGCTGGACAGCGTCTTTGACTCTCTTTTATTACAGTCATGTATTGATTTTAACAACTACTTAATTTACAGTAAAACGATTGTGTATTCTTTTTATTCTTATTGTATTCCTTTTAAAATAATTACAACATGTTAATTGTTCATTTGTTAATATAGGGAACAGGTATTGAAAAGGGTAGCTATGTTTCAATAATGGCTCCACACAATTATGATTTCTGTTTAACCACTTCAATACCCAGCCATAGTAATATGACGTCCACAGATGGGATCTACCATCTCCTGGGTGGACGTCATATTATGTCCTGGGCTTTGTGGGGGGAAATCTGAATGATGCCTGCAGCTAGAGGCATCATTCGGATATCCTTCTCTGATGGGTGCGCACAATAAGAACGATCATATCGGCAGTTCTGCGGCTTAAACGTTCTTATAGGCGGCGGGAGGGGACATCCCCCCTCCCGCCGCCATCCGGTGCTTCTCTGGGCTCTCCCGTGCTATCGGGGGTCCGGAGAAAGAATTGTCCGGCACCGGTGTCTTGTCACATGACGAGCATAGAGATAACTGGTGACCAGATGGTCACCAGTCATCTCTATGACCGTCAGAGGCCCGGGCACCATGTGATGACGTCACACCCGGGTTCCCAGAAGTAAACAAAGGCGCGATTGCGGCTAGTAAGCATGAGATCAGTGAATTTTTTTTACGATCTCATGCTTTCCAGCCTGGAGGAGAGATTTGGGGTCTTATTGACCCTGCATCTCTCCATAAAGAGGACCTGTCACACACCATTTATATTACAAGGGACGTTTACATTTCTTGTAATAGGAATAAAAGTGATAAAAAAAAAATGAAAAAAAAAGTGTAAAAAAAAAAAAATTAAAACGCCCCTGTCCCCGGTAGCTCGCGCTCAGAAGCGAATGCACACGTAAGTCCCACCCCCATATGTTAACGCCACTCAAACCACATATGTGAGGAATCGCTGCATGCGTTAGAGCGACAGCAACAATTCTAGCATTAGACCTCCTCTGTAACTCTAAACTGGTAACCTGTAAACATTTTCAAAGCGTTGCCTAAGGAGATTTTTAAGTACCGAGTTTGGTGCCATTCGAAGAGTGTTCGCAATTTTAAAGCGTGACATGTTAGGTATCTATTTACTCGGCGTAACATCATCTTTCATATTTTACAAAAATATTGGGCTAACTTTACTGTTTTGTTATTTTTTAGTTCATGAAACCATTTTTTTCCCCAAAAAAGGCGTTTGAAAAATTATTGAGCAAATACCGTGCAAAATAAAAAGTTGCAATGACCGCCATTTTATTACCTAGGGTGTCTGCTAAAAAAAACATATATAATGTTTGGGGGTTCTGAGTAATTTTCTAGCAAAATAATGATGATTTGTAGGAGAGAAGTGCCAGAATAGGCCCGGTATGGAAGTGGTATAAAAGCCCTGTATTGAAGTGGTTAAAGGGGTTGTAAAGGTTTGTTTTTTAATTTATAAATAGGTTCCTTTAAGCTAGTGCATTGTTGGTTCACTTACCTTTTCCTTCGATTTCCCTTCTAAATGTTTTTTTTCTTTGTCTGAATTTCTTACTTCCTGTTTCTCTTCGGTAAGCTTACCCCATCATCCGAGCATTTCTGGCTGGGGGTTAGTCAGCCAGAACAGCTTACTGAGGAGGAACAGGAAGTGAGAAATTCAGACAAAGAAAAAAACATTTAGAAGGGAAATCGAAGGAAAGGGTTAGTGAACCAATATTGCACTAGCTTAAAGGAACCTATTTAGAAAATGTAAAACAAATCTTTACAACCCCTTTAACTAAAAAAACAACAACAAAAAAACAGAAAAATCAAATACCATTGGTAATTTGTGTAGGATATAGTATGTGTCAGTTTTTTATGACATTCCTGTACATTGGCTTATTCTTATTTTGTCTCTAAATGTATTATCTGTGTATGTGATTTACAGAGTCTGGCCTAATGACTCGGTGACATGCTAACATACTAACCTAGAATTCAAGGAAAATCCAAGGCTGCAGTACACTAAACCCCTAATCTGCCTTAATACCTTGAGCCAATCAGAGATGACCAACGCAAAGTTAGTTTACTTTCTTAAAGGGACAAGGGTCAGCCATTTTCTGAGCTTACCAGAAGGGGAAAATTAAAGCTCCTGATTCCTAGAACTGAAATAGTATCAGTTGTGTAATACCCTGCAACAACACAACGTCACCAATCAAAGCTTTGTATGTGACTGTACAGGTATTTATTCGTTTTTTTCAATATTGCATATTGCCATAGTATTTTTAGAATGACGACAATATAATTTAAAAATAAAGAACTTTTTTCCTGTTGTCAAATCCCACCTTCTACCTTCTCTTCTGCAATTAGCATCTTCTACAATGTAGTTATGCAACTTTTTTGTTTCGTTGTGTAATAGTGAGCTCCATGTAGACCAATGAATAACGATTTGTTGATTATTTTAAAATGAACTAAAGAATGGGGGATACCAGTTTTTTGTTACTATATTTAATACACATAATACTTTGCAATAGTGGTTTTGTACATTAATATAAAATACAGCACATCGATATTTTGTAGTTTTCCATCAAGCCAGCAGGTGAAGGTTCAGGCCCCTTTTAATTTGTTTATATTTCCCAGATGACTTCTATTGCCTTTAGAAATTCTTAATACAGGAGCACCAATGTGGAACACTAAGGCCCCGTACACACGGTCGGACAAAACCGATGAGAATGGTCCGACAGACCGTTTTCATCGGTTCACCGCTGAAGTGGCCTGATGGTCTGATGTGTGTACACACCATCAGTTCAAAATCCGATCGGGTCAGAACGCGGTGACGTAAAACACATGACGTGCTGAAAAAAACGAAGTTCAATGCTTCCAAGCATGCGTCGACTTGATTCTGAGCATGCGCGGGTTTTGAACTGATGCTTTTCTGTACTAACCATCGGTTTGGTCCGATGGGGCAGCGGTCCATGGGTTTGGTTTTGAAGCATGTTTTAAAATTTTGGACTGAAGGAAAACAGACCGATAGCCTATACACACGGTCGGTTTGGTCCGATGAAAATGAACTTCAGTTCATTCTCATCGGACCAAACCGACCGTGTGTACGGGGCCTAATGGTTCATTTTTTATTAGATCAATTGATTGCTTCAGTGAAAATTAACAGACTTCCAGATAAAAACCTGTCTAAAAAAAATCCTTTCTGTCCCCTTGCTTCGAGTGACAGGGTTTTTACATATCTCGTGCACTAGCTTGGACACATGCACATTCCTGGATGTTTAACATAATATGGGGGGTGATCCACAGTTCATTGTGAGAGGTAATGTATGTCACTCGAAGCAAGGGGACGGAAAGGACTTTTTATTTAGACAGGTTTTTATCTGGAAGTCTGTTTATTTTCACTGAACAATAAAAGAGGATTGCTCAGAGTTGGATTAACAATTTATTCTCTACATTGTGACATCAAAAAAATAAATAAAAACATTTTGGGTTTACATCCACTTTAATGAAATTACAAGTTGGAGGACTCAAATAATCTTTCAGGACTATTGTTAAATGGCGTGAAAATAGGAGTGGTGGTAAAATACAGCCCGACAATGTGTAGATAATAATAAAAGTGTAGCCAGGTGTGCCGCCGGCGTCATGTGCCTCTGTCCCTTCTCTTTTCTCTCCCCCATCATCACTGTGTTGCAGCAGCTCCCTCTCACCCTGAGATTTCCTGCTACTGTACTTCAGTATCAGAGCAGCACCGTGTGATCCCCCCACTCACTCTTGCCCCCCTCCCTCCTGGCTGCAGGGGACCTGAACCAACCAATCAGATGTGGGGCGAAGGCTTGCTATGCAGACACTGAGGATCATAGGAAATGTAATCTTAAAGGGACACTTACAATACAAGTGAATAGATGCAGAATTTTAATACCCAGGCTGCCCTGTGTCAGGAGGAGGAGAGATACAGAACTTTTCCTGGACAAATTACCAGAGGTCTGGGGAGTGTTTTACAGGAAGAGAAAGAGAGCTGAGCCAGAGCCATGTCAGACCTTATGAAGACCGAGCTCCTGAGTGCTGGGCTGGAGCTGTGCAGATTTCGGAGCATATTAGACATGTGCAGAACAAAAAAATGTGTTTAGTTTTGTTTACGATAGATTTGTTATGTTACTAATTTCATTGATTTGTTTTGGAATTAGTTTAGTTTTATTTTGCTTATTCATTAAACGATTCTAATTGATTGAAAAATGATCGACCGATGCAAATTATGTGTGAAGAATAGCTGGTTGTTAAGGAGCAGGTCAGGAAGCTGCTGCCGCGTCCTTGACAAATAATGACTTATCAGCTGTCAGTGAGCTTCCTGCTGACAGCTGAATGTAAAGAAAAGTATTGCTGGCAATGAAAGCTTCAGAAAAAAACTGTGTTGGGTCCATCCCATGCATACCAACCCTTTGGGTCTGGTATGCATTTTAAGGGGAACTCCACAGCAAAATGTAAAAAAAAATGGCGTGGGGTCCCCCCCCAAAATCCACACCAGACTCTTATCCGAGCATGCAGCCCCGCAGGCCAGGGAAGAGGGCGGGCTGTGCCACCTCCTGAACCATACCAGACCACATGCCCTCAACATGGGAGGGTACTTTGGAGCAGGGGACTCCTCCCAAAGCACCTTGTGCCCATGTTGATGAGGACAAGGGCCACACTCTTTTTTTTTTATTTATTTTTTCCTCCAATTACCTCTGACAGCTGATGAGTCATCTGTTGTTAAGTACGTGGTGGCGACCGGCTCCTTAACAACTAGCTATACTTTACACCAAATTCAGATCGGTCGATCATTTTTTGATCAATCCGAATTTGAATGGTTGTAAAAATTTTAAATTCTTTATTCTATTGTCATTCGGAGTTTCAGATACATATGAATTTTCTAAAAACCAAAAAATGTGTCCGAATTTATAATCGAACCGAAACAAATTGCACATGTTTAGTGCATATCTACATCAGGGCTGAAAGACTGAGCAATCAAGATTCCCTGTGTCCTGGGACCAGAACTGGAAGACCTATTGCCATATGTGTCTATAGCCAGTGAAGAATGAGGCTTGAGGAAACTGATCATCAAGTGTATTGGATCTGATCTGTTGCATACTGGGAGTGGTGAGCAAAATTACTGAGCCTAACCCCTTGTTGCCCACAGTGAATTCCAACTGAGATTTCCCCCTTACTTAGCAGCCTATCGGCCATCCCTTGTGTAAAGTCTTAAAGGGACAGCTACAGTACCTATGTACCACCTACAGAAGGGCCCCGACAAAAGCTGGCCAACATTAACAGTTATTAAATGACACTTTTTTGAACTATGGCTCACTAAGGTTCTCTATTGATTTCGCTACATTGATGAGCTTCTCATCATTTGGACTGGGTCTGTGGATGAATTAATATCCTTTTTAGAGATGTTAAACATTAATGAATATAATCTTAAATTTACCCACAGCTTCAGTGCCAAACAAATTCCATTTCTTGATCTTACTATCATGATTAACGATGATGGCAATCTTGTTACCGATCTATATCGGAAACCAAGCTTTAGGAATACTATTTTACATGCATCCAGCCTACATCCAGCTCCTCTCATCCGTAGCATACACTACGCTCAGTATCTGTGTTTACACAGAAAATGCTCTACAGATGATGATTTTCTTACTCAGGCGAACTTGTTGCAAAACAGATTACTGGCCAGAGGGTTTCCCAGATCCCTTCTAAGGAAGGCCTTTAACAAGGCCAGACTTAGATCAAGGATTGAAGTTTTATATAAATCTTCTGCTCAAACCATTCAATTCATTACCCATTTCTCTGCCCACGAATCATGTCTATGAACATCTACGTCCCGTCACTGGTATCTCTTAGCTGAAGACCCTACACTTTCCAAATATGTATGCCCAATGACAGAATTAGTTTTCAGACGAGCTACTTCCCTGCGGGATACCTTGACATCTAGTCATTACTCCAACACTATGGTTCCTTCTCCTAAACTTGGAGGGGAACTTATAATGTGGGAGATGCAGCCGCTGCCCTTGGGTAACAGAGGGTACTGGTATCCGGTTGCCCAATGGACAATAGCATCAATCCCGAGATTTTGCAGATTACTCTACTCGAGGGGTTATTTATATAATGACATGCCAATGTCATGCATTTTACATTGGCAAAACTATACGTGAATTTGGCCAGTGAATAAGAGACCATGTCTATTATTCTGGATCTTGTAAAATAATTACCTCAGTGACCAGACATATTGGTCTGCATCACAGATATGATAACAGCCTGGTTTCTTTTTTTGTATTGGAAGTCATCCCTCCCAACCCCAGAGGGGGTGATTGGGATAACATGATTTTAAGAGCAGAGACTTTCTGGATAGAGAGACTATTCGCCACCAACCCTCCCTATATAAACAAAATGAATTTGTATAAACCTTTCCTATAGTCATTGTTTCAGATAAGTTGTCCTTCAGGATTATCATGATTCTGAAGTTTTTGAGTTTTGATTTTTGGACTGACTGTCATTTTTGATTATCTGACTGTGATGTTCATCATAAAATTACTCTGGCTTCATTTATTTTCCGATATGCTGTTTATTTTTCGCTGCTGTCCTCTTGATGGAGCCAGTGTGCTCTGTTTGGTCCTTTCCACTCTGTGGTGCAGCTCTATACATTTATATCCCCATCTGGGATTTCGAGACATTTGCAGTCTTTTTCTGTCTGTTTTAAATCTACAGTAACCTATATACCAACGCTAGGCTAAATATGATTCTTTAACATTGTTGTTATATATATATAAAAATATCTATGTATTTACATCTTTAGGTAATCATATAAGCAGTCCTTTCGTCTTATTGTGTTTTTCCTTGACTCTGTGTTTGAGCATCCTGCAATGCTGATCCTGACCACTGGGTTTCCTTTACATCTCTTGGGCGAGTGTGTGATCTCCAGTCCTCTCTTGAAGACAGGCAAACGGCATCCAGAGTCGTCTCTGGACCTATTTGCAATTTTTGCGGTACTGCGCATGTGCCCCATGCATGTGCAGTCCGAGATCATATCAAGCGACGTCATTCACAGACAAGAGATTTCTCCCATCGTACGGTGCTGTGTGCTGGGCTGAGGAGGCTGTTATTCTCTCTCTCTTGGCCTTTCTTTTTAACTGCTGTTTGTATTCAGACTGAACCTTATGATGTGCTCAATCTTTTACAGGCTGTCTATCCTTTTTTTGGGGTGTCTTTTTCTCCCACAGATATAATAAGCCTTATCTCTTTGGCAGTGTCTTGGTTTATATATCCTTAATTGAAAATACAATCTATCGGACATTTCTGAATGGGCTAATATCTTTCCCCAATCAGGGTGAGTTCTTGCTGATAGCTGTCTTTAATAGTTATTATACAGACCCAGCATTTGAATGGCCAACATATTTATGATTCTCAGTCACACCGCCGTTTAATGTTGCAGTCCTGTTATAGTGGTGTGTATCATTATCTTTCTATATGCATATATATATGTTACCTCCCCTTGATTATGCTGGTTCAGTCTAAATGTGGGTACATGTGATATGTCTCCAGCTCCTATAGGGTGTATACATTGTGCTATTAATAGCCATTTATAAAATTCATACATTTACTATTTTTGACAGCTATTTTGATTAATTCTGTACCGTAACCTGGCCCCCACACTCACCCGGGAGATTTGCCCGTTGGGGCCTGTGAGACCCATGCTTGGGTCCTTGTTTTGCAGGTATGCTCTTCCTCCAAATATCTGGGATTGACACATATAGGTGTTTCGATTGTTACTACAGATTGTTGTAAATTTGATTAATTGATTTCTATGACTTGGCTCACAGCTGTGGCAGACAGACTGTGGTCCCTTATACATTTCTGAAATCTCTCTTCAAGATAACATGTTTGCATTTACCTGTTCTTGTCTCATATGTCAAAATGCATATACTTATGTCTATATATCTGTTTATTATAGAGATACCCATACTTTACATACTTTGAAAATATACTCCTGAAGAAGCGGTTACCCCGTAAAACATGTAGAGGCGGAACTGTTAAGGGACCAACATCTCTTTTCCATTCAACACGGATGGATTCACGTGTGTGTATACAGTTCCTATTTTCAGAGATTTAAAATGATGTATTTTTGTATTCCAGCTCAAAAGGCCTATTTTAAATTCCTTGTGTTACTTTCTTAAAGCGGGGGTTCACCCTATCGACGAAAAAAAAAAAAATGTTTTTCTTTTACCTTAAAATCAGGCATTGTAGCGCGAGCTACAGTATGCCTGTCCCGAATTTTTTACCCCCGTACTCACCTTGTAGTCGTACATCGAAGATACCGGGGAATGGGCGTGCCTATGGAGACGGAGGATGATTGACGGCCGGCTCTGGCGCGTCACGCTTCTCCGGAAATAGCCGAAATAGGCTTGGTCTTCACGACGCGTGCGCATAGCCTGTGCGCAGGCGCCGTGAAGAGCCGAGACCTACTCCGGCTGTCTTCGGGGAGAGTGACGTGCCAGGGCCGGCCGTCAATCATCCTCCCTCTCCATAGGCACGCCCATTCCCCGCGGGAGCCGAAATCTACGATGTCCGATTACAAGGTGAGTCCGGGGTTAAAAAAATCGGGACAGGCATACTGTAGCTCGCGCTACAATGCCTGTCTCGATGGAAAAATGTGTCGGGGGGGGGGGGTGAACTACCGCTTTAATACATTTTCTATATTTTTGTATATCTTGTCTATGTGAGTCTTTGCCGTACCATTAAAGTCCAAAGTTGCCTCAAACCCTCTGTTTTTTTTTATCTGAACATTGACAGTTAGGTGCCAGGAACTTTGCAGTCCCATCCAGGGGTACCCCTTTATTGGAATGCATACACCCTCCCACTAAAGGGCTGTATGTGCGGAGTGCACTCAGAGACACTTTTTGAATAGTCATTGCCAAGAGTTACAGTGAGACTTTTTCTTCATGCCATTCATGCTTTTACAGTTAATGCAGTTCCTACCAATGCTGTGTATACTAGTTTGTAATCTCCATAGGCGAGGCTAATATTCCTGTCAGTTAACCTAACGTATTCATTGACCTGTCTTTTTTTATGTGCATTGTATTAATTCTACTTTGCTAATTAAAAATGGCCTATTTTCTGTGAAATGGTGTGGGTGAATCCGTGCAATAGAAGCAAATATTGCCAATGAGTGATTGTGTAAATAGGGTTTTGACACCCTTAAAATTAATTAAAGCTGCTGCCTCTACGTATTTTATTTGCTGCTGCCTCTACGTATTTTATTTGAACTATTATAAAGTGGTAACATACGAATGCTTAAATTACACATGCTTGACCAGCCTTCCTGGTGTGTCAGTGTGGACCAAGCAGTTTAAGAAGTCATGGAAGAACAAAGGACCAGGGCTGGACTGGGACAACAATTTGGCCCTGGACTTCATCCAGTCTGGCCCACTTTAACAGGTCTCTCCCATGGCGGCCAGACAACTCCCGCACCCCCCCCCCAGCCACCCAAGCCCCCTCTTCCCCTTCACTAGCCATTCTACTTTATTAGAGTAGAACGGTTGGTACTGGTACTCTTTTATAGGCAGTACCAGTGGGGAAGCTAGACATTATTTCACCCGTTATTTCATCAGTTTGGTGCCCCCCCCTTATGGGACAAGATTAGGCAGAAGTGAGAAACTCCCAGGCCATAGCTGTTGAGTCAGCAGTCTGTCCCCTCCCCCATGCTCCTCTGTCATCCCCCTGCTTCTTTGTTCCCCTCAGGTGAGCGCTGTGGGCAGGGAGAGGAGGTGAGCTCTGCGGGAAGGGAGAGACAGAGGAGCGGAGGGGGGCGGTGGTCCGCTGTCACTGAAACCGGCCCACTGAGCCATCGGCCCACCGGGAAACTCCCTGTAGTCCCAATGGCCAATCCATCCCTGCAAAGGACCCATCATAGTAGCTCTTGTGGTGGTAGCACTATAAAACTATTGTTTTGTAGAAATTAGAAAAACATTTTTATTTTGTGTGGTGCCTCTAAAATGTCATTATATGTAATTGAAAAAGTGGTCTTTATTCAATATGAAGAACCTAAAGAAGACCATGTCCACTTGTCTACAGCTTTTCAAGACATCAGGGCACTTATAATAGAAGCGACAGTGTAGGAAGCTGTCACATTTCACAAGCCACAAAGGTCAACAGTACCATTACTAAAGAGACACATCACTTATTGTCTGTTTGTTAGGCAGTCCACAGCTCAATACTCAATTGTACAGTTGTTATTTAAAGTACACCTGCAGCATATTACAAAAATTTAAAAGCAACCATGTAGAGGTTCAAGAACAGTGTTGGATTTATACGTCATGCCCTTTAGGCCAACCACCCACACTCCTCTGACTAGACTTAGTATAATGCCATTAAAGTTGGATGTCATCAATCTATAAGGCACACTAAGGTTGGAAGCATAGAGGCAGAAACAAAAATGTGTGTCACGTCCAAAGGCTCAAAAAAAAAGCATACTGCCAGCCTACTTTTTTCCGGAAAGGTTGAGCTATGCATTATTATAAAAACAGAAAAAATGCATGAACCATGTAAAAAATAATAATCAACTATGGGTCTGGTAGGCAGGGTAGCGGTCTGGAGCCTTTTATTACATAAGGGAATCCAATAATAGCAGTAAAATGATGTGTAGTTGGCTGTGTGCTGCCCCTGATAGGCCTGCCTCCCTAAGCCACAGCTTATTGTGGCTATGCATTTACACACATCTACAAATCTTCCTTTGCTCCTATAACACGGGAAGGCACCTAATTATATAACTAATAATATATAGCATCAGGCTTGCTTAAAATATGCTGGAAATCATTCTTGGATAGTATTCCAAATTAGGTAAGGTATATTTAGAGGAAAAACGTAGTGCATTGTGCTGCACTATGATCATAACAGATGCGTTAGTACTACTAAATGTTGGCCAGTACCATTAATGTTTAAAACAGTGAATTATGTAAGGAGAACAGAAAGTAATTTTCTGGCTCTATTAAGGTGAATGAGATAAACTGGTCTTTGTCGTCACTGTCAGGACAGAGAGACCAGGAATGGAATTATCATGTCACAAATAAAGCATCTTAAAAGGATTACCTAGTCACTCAGTGTGACTGGGTCAGACTCCAGTACAGGATTCTGGAAAGGCCATGTCCCTTTATTAAGTCACCCTGTCTGCTCGGGGGGCTCTTTAGACAGATTTCTGTTAATAGTCTGGCTCACGCAAATATCCTCAAAGAAAACCTGTAAAGAGAGAAACATGTTGACTTTTGACTTCAACACTTGGAAATCCTAGTTGTGTGGCTGTAATGCTGGACTTCTTGCTTCTTTAGTTTAAAGACCAGCTCCACTATTTACTTCTAAATGTTCCCACAGTTGTTTATCAAAAAAAGCACCTTGGGGTGTATTCATTATTATAATTTCAAAGCTGTCTCCTGCGCTACCTCTTTTTAGCCACAAGATAACATCAATCTTCCTAGTTGAATGATGCCCAGCATCTATGGAATAAAGATTAAGGAAAGACTGTGAGTGCAGGACGTCATAGCCCCTGCCTTTCAGCATGGTGACCCACACTTATAGTATACTGATGCAGAGAGGGGGTGGATATCATTACATCAGCACAGCTCTCTGTATCATTCAGGGCCACCAGGAGACCTCTGAGCAGAAAGATGATCCTGGGCTTTATATGACTGGCCAGCAGACACCAGACAATAGTAACTAAAAAAAAAAACATAAAATACCACTGGCTGGGACCTCAAGCAGTTGAAGGGAAGGGGATTGGAGAGTGAAAGCATGGAGCCCATGGAAACAGTAGATTCAGGTAAGTGGGCGTCCGGCCTCCCGGGTTTATTTATACTACCGATGAGATGCTGCAGTTGAGCAGCCATATAGTACAGCCATGGATTAGGCATGGCCAGGCTTCCCTCATTTTTAGGTCTCTGCAACTGCTTCAATTTCACCCTTGGGGCCTTACGGTGTTACAATAACATCCTGAAGATAGAACTACCCTCACAAAATACTTTAGGGGGTATGACCATTGGGGTATTGTGAAGGAAATAGAGAAGTTGCAGCATATGAATAATGAGAATAATTTTGCACACTAAGGATGACATGTTTCGAATTTTAATTTTATCTCTAAAGCGCCCCAGCAAAGGTGAAATATTTAGGTGGAAGAAATCTGCAGGGCATGGGTGATCTGTATTTCCAAGTATTTAAAAGATTTAAAGATATGCACTGGGCATTCCTGAGTTAAGATGGAAGAAGGGTCACCATCTAATAGCATCAGTGCTGACTTTCCCTTTTTGATACTCAGCTTGGAGTATACCCCAAAATCTGTAGTTGTGTGCATGGCTGACCTGAGACATCGGGAGGTTTCACCGAGTAGTAGCATAGTATCATCAGAATAGAGCATCATTTTTTCTTGTAACATACCGTAGTTAAAGCCTATGATATCCATGTTGGATTTAATTATTGCAGCTAGAGGCTCGTCATGGCATGGCAAATAGCAGGGAGGACAGCAGGCAGCACTAATGAGTAACATTGTCCAAAGGAAACAAAGGTAACACTCCTGGCCTCCCTAATAACCACTATTGGTCAGTTATAGAGCAGCGTGACCCAGGAAATGAAGACCGTTCCAAAGCCACATTTAGCTAAAACTGCTCACAAGCATTGGCATTCCACATTATCGAATGATTTGACAACATCCAAAGATAGTAGTGCCCTCTCCCCTACGTTATCTGCCTTGGATTGAATATTAATGAAAAGTCTACTGAGATTCACTGCAGTGGATTTTCTTGCCACAAAGCCCTGATTGGTCAGGTTCTATAATAGAAGAAGTTACCCTGTTCAATCTTGATGCCAGAACTTGCAGAGCTAATTACCAATGTTCATATAAAATAACATCTGGGTAGCAATGACCATAAAATGATTTAATTTAATTGAATGCTAGCTGTAAGCAACAAACACATACAGGAAACATAAAAAAACTCACGTTTAACAGAACAGAAATGGGAATTCTTCAAAAAGACTGTATGCAAACTCACTGCAAAGTATATTCCCATGGGCAATACGTTTATAGGGCTAAAAATTAGACCTCTGTGGCTCATGGCCAAAGTTAAAAAAGCTATAAATAATAGTAAAAGAGCTTTTAAAAAATATAAAAATGAAGAAACACTATTATTGTGTAGCACCCTCTACTATAGGTAGGTGCTAGAGGTGAGGATTTTTGTGATAGCTGACGGGCAGGTGAATTTAGGCAGGCCTATGCTGCAAGCTAGGCCTGCTTGTTTTTGATCTGGGGGCAGAGGGGTTAGTGTAGCAGTGGGTGTGACCACCTGTGCTTCAGTTCTTGGCCGCCTCGCCTGCTTCCAGGGAGAATGTTCTGGAAGAGGGTCAGGGCAAGGAATTGGAGTGACAGGTAGCTCATGTGAGGAGCCCTGACCAATCCTCAATTGGAATTGGCAGGAGGCCCACCCCCATCTGGGGGGGTGCACGCCTCCGCGAAGGAGCTCGAAAACTGGGAGGGAGCCTCATCCTTACACAGTCATGGAGGAGGTGTCCTGGAACAGAGGAGCCAGAGAAACAGTCGGTACGCATGCCTGGTTAAGTTCTTCACCGTGGACTCAGGGCAGGAGAAGGTCGGTGAGTCAGACACAGTGGATATCTGGCAGAGGCATGCCAGGAGAGCTTTACCCTAAATAAACAAAAACAAAACAAAGCAAAATGACTGTCCGTTGTCTCTGAGAGTGATATATGGGGGTCTGGCAGCAGGGTGATTTGGTGGATGTTAGTACTTAGTAGCAACCATCCGCTACAATTGTTTAAATGTTACAAAGAATATAACAGAATATGTAAAAAGGAAATTAAGGATGCAAAAATTCAAAACGAACGACAGATTGCAAAAGATAGTAGGACAAACCCCCACAAATTCTTTAAATATAATAATAGTAAAAAGGTCAGGTCTGAGCATGTAGGCCCTTTACAAAATAATCTGGAGTGGGTGACTGGGGACAAAGAGAAGGCAAATTTATTTCTTCAGCTCTGTGTATACAAAGTAGCATGGATCATGTTCATAATGGGGGTGGTATTGACTCAAAATGCCCCAAATTAACCACAATGGCTCAAAAGTGATATGGTTTAGACATATTTCGACAGAATAAAGGTGAATAAAGCACTTGGGCCAGATAGCATCCACCCACGGATCCTAAAATAATTTAGCTCTGTCATTTCAAAGACATTGTTTATAATTTTTAGGGACTCTTTAATCACTGGAATAGTACCATTAAATTTAAAACTATAGACCTGTTAGGCCGAGTACTCACGAGCAGACATGTCCGATGAAACCGGTCCGCGGACCGTTTTCATCGGACATGTCTGCCCGGGGACTTCTGTTCGATGGCTGTACACACCATCGAACAGAGGTCCACCCGTAAACAATACGCGGGGCGTGTCCGCGGTGTCGCCGCGTCGGTGACGCGGTGTCGCCGCGACAATGACGCGGCGACGTGGGCGGCCTGCCTTTAAAATGCTTCCACGCATGCGTCGAAGTCATTCGACGCATGCGAGGGATGACGGGCGGCTGGACATGTACGGTAGGTCTGTACAGACGACCGTACATGTCGGGGGGACAGGTTTCCAGCGGACTGTTTTAAAGCAAGTCCAGGAAACAGTTGTCCGCTGGAAACCTGTCCGATCCGCCCGAAAATTGTCCGCTCGGGCCTACACACGACCAAACATGTCTGCTGAAACTGGTCTGCGGACCAGTTTCAGCAGACATGTTTGGTCGTGAGTACGGGGCCTTAGATTAACTTCTATAGAAGATAATGGAGAGTTTACTAAAAGACCACATAGATGAGTCCTTGCTGTAAAAAAATATTTTAAGCAACAGACAGCATTGATCATGAAAGACAGAAGTTGTCAAACAAACTTGATTTATTTTCATGAGGAGGTAAGTAAAACCTTGGACAGAGGGGTGGCTATGGATGTAGTAAACTTGAATATTGCAAAGGTGTTTGATACAGTTCCCCAATGGCTAATATGTAAGGTAAAGTCTACAGGCTTGGAAAGATCAGTTTGTAAATGGATAGAAAACTGTTTAAAAGACAGAATTCAGAGAGTGGTGGTTAATGATTCTTATTCTAAATCAGGCATCCTCTAACTATGGCCCTCCAGCTGTTGAGGAACTACACATCCCATGAGGCATTGTAAACCTCTGACATTCACAGATATGACTAGGCATGATGGGAATTGTAGTTTCTGAACAACTGGAGGGCCTTAGTTTGAAGATCCCTGTTATAAATGGTCTAAGGTTATCAGTAGTGTACCCCAAGGTTCAGTGTTTGGACCCTTACTTTTTAATATCTTTATAAATGATATATGGTCTGGGATTAAAAGTAACATTTCAGTCTTTTCAGATGACACTAAGCTATGCAGTGGAATAATGTCCTTACAGGAGGTCTCCAACTTACAAACCAACCTCAATGCACTGGTTAATTGGGCAACTATTATTATTTAAGGTTCTTAAACATCAATTTATGCAGCGCTTTACATATACATTTTACATTCACATCAGTCCCTACCCTCGTGGAGCTTACAATCTTGTTTTCTTTGCTCTATCTGTTTGCAGAACTTTAAGTAAAATACTTGATTACTGTGTCGCAGGCAGGTGTAATTGTATTGTCATATTGAAATATGTCTGAACCCAGTATGTCAAAGGTGTCTAGAGACTAAAAGGGACAGGGCAACCTTTGGGGTCAGTCATCTTCAAGCGGCCCTCACAGGGGTGGCGCTACACAAGCTATTGTCAAATAAGAGACATGCCAGGTAGGGCATGTACACAATCACATTACAAAAAATTATCAACTTATGAAAAAAAAAAAATTAAACAGCATCTCTACATACACAGAATTATGTATTGTTTCAGAGCAACATGGCTGCTGTGAAGCCACTTATTTTATAGAAATTAAGCTGTGGATTGACCATTACTGCAAACAATTGGCTTGTGTGCACCACACCCTTAATATGTAATAGAAGTCTATGGCTCGGTGAAGCTAAGCTGCAGGAGAGCTGTTGGTGCATTGCGCTGTACCCACGGTGCAGATAAACCACAGCACATTAGTGTGAAAGCAGCCTTATAGGGGGCTCAGGACAGTGAGGGCTTGTTTACATTTGCAGTTTGGAAGGGGGTAAAAGTAAAGAGTTCATTGAAGCCGCGAACGCTTACCAAATTACTTAAGTGGTCCTCGCTCTTCAAAAGTTTGAGCACCCCTGCTGACCCTATTTATTCACCCTGTATGTATCTATATTTAGAGCACACATTTTGGACACCCCAGAGGAACATATACAGAATAATGCATAACATAGTAACACTAAAACAACAAAATTAAAGTGACATTAGGGTTAATAACATTCCTCCTCTGAATTTACTTTTTAAGTGGTTCCCTGGCCAGGCAGACAATCCCCATTTATGTGTACCCACTGTTCCCCAGACCTATGGAGTTTCCCACATGAGTCTCCTATTTGTATGCGCTCCCGCCTTGTACTAAGACTCTGGGCCAGATTCACAAAGAGTTATGCCGGCGTACCAGTGATACGCCGGCATAACTCACACTTTGCGCCGGCTTATCTGTTTTTCTGTATGCAGAAAACAAGATAAGCCGGTTTGCAGCAAAGATCTGACAGGCGTAATTGTATTACACCGTCGGATCTTAACTGCAATTTTAAAATGGCCGCTGGGGGCGTTCTCGCTGATTTACACCGAGAATATGTAAATCAGCAAGATACGTCAATTCACGAACGTACGCGGGCCCGACGCAGTCACTTTACGCCATTTACGTAAGGGTTTTCCCGGCGTAAAGATAAACATGCCCCCTAGGTGGCGTATCCTATGCTAAGTATGGCCGTCGTCCTGTGTCGAAATTTTGAAATTTAACGTCGTTTGCGTAACTCGTCGGTGAATAGGGCTGGACGTCAATTACGTTCAGGTCGAAAAACCAATGACGTCCTTGCGACATCATTTAGCGCAATGCACGTCGGGAAATTTTAGGGATGTCGCATGCGCATTAGGTTCGGTGCGGGAACGCGCCTAATTTAAATGCTCTACGCCCCCTACCGGGCTGGTTAGAATTACACGGGCTTGCGCCGGGGGATTTACGCTACGCCGCCGCAACTTTACAGGCAAGTGCTTTGTGAATCAAGCACTTGCCCGTAAAACTTGTGGCGGCGTAACGGTAATGCGATACGTTACGCCGCCGCAGATCTATGTGAATCTGGCCCTCTGTGTGTAGCTGCTGCATGCATTGCACACAGGCAGAGAGGAAACACACAGCGCAAAAGCTGCTGTCAATCACCACTGTGTAGAAGGAGGAGTGGCATGGCTTTAAACGCTTACCGACTGCCTCCTACACATATACGTCGGGAGAATGGCACGGCTGCACAAAGAAACATATATTTACATTACTTTGAATTTAGCGCCGTGCGGGCACGCGTGTCCCTGCCGCAAGCTCCATGACCGCGCGACCCGCAGACTCGATGTCCGCTGGTGTCCTGCCGGTGTCCCGCGATCGTGTCACAAAGTGGCAGAATGGGGAGAGGCCAGTGTAAACAAGGCCTCTCCCCATTCTGCCTAGTGACAGGACACTGATTGTCTGCTCCCTCTCATGGGAAGCAGAGATCAGTGTCATATCACAGTAAGCCCTGCCCCCACACAGTTAGAATCACTCCCTAGGAGACACATAACCCCGTCCTAGCCCCCTAGTAGTTAACCCCTTCCCTGTCAGTCACATTTATACAGTAATCAGTGCATTTTTATAGCACTGATCTGGTCATAACTAGTAAAAAATATATATATTAATAAAAATGCCCTAAAACTATCACCTATTTTGTAGACGCTATAACTTTTGCGCAAACCAACCAATAAACGCTAATTGTGATTTTTTTTACCAAAAATATGTAGAAGAATACGTATCGGCCTAAACTGAAGAAAAAAAATGTACGATATTTTTTGGGGATATTTATTATTGCAAAAAGTAAAAAATATTGCTTTTTTCCCAGAATTGTCGCTCTATTTTTGTTTATAGCACAAAAAACAAAAACCGCAGAGGTGATCAAATACCACCAAAAAGAAAAAAAGTTAAAGAGACGCAGTGCCGAATCACGGAAAAGTGCTCTGGTCTGGCCAGCCAAATGGTCCGAGCATGAAGTGGTTAATTTGTATACAGTATAATGCCTATAGCTGCAATGTGAGGGCATGATGTATGTTCCCACTGCAGATTTTATCTTCCAGTATGTCCAATGAAAGCTACCTGGTGTTCTATATTTTTACTTTGCTTTATTTATTACAGGTATTTCTCTAGTGATTTCAGTTTACACAGGTCACTTACAGGTCCCTGACCTCAAAGACCTTACATTTTAAGGTCTCCATCTCATATGCTCCTATACACACACATACTAGGACCAATTTAGACAGGGTCCAATTAAAGCTGAACTCCGGCCAAAAACTATATTTGAAATATGCATTGTAAAAATAAATCCACACAAATGTGGGTGGATGAACATCACCATTTCCCCTCCTACAATCACAGAGCCAGGGCCGTCTTAATAGCATCATGGGCCCCTTGGCAAAGTAATGCTCTGGGGCCCCTACAATGGAGACAGTACAGGTAAGCAGACATCAAGTAGGTAGGAGGCAGACACGTGGAGCTTGCCCTTTTGGGTGGAGCTCCGCATTAACTACATGAACAATCATTCTGTATAGCAAAACACAGTGGGAAAATACTACATACATAAAAGTAACAAAGCTGTCCTGTGCATATAATATATCTGCTAGATTGATGCCTCCCCAGCACTATGGCCCCTCTATGTCCTAGATATCCTCCCAGCACTCTGACCCCTCTACACCCCTCTACACCCCAGATATCCCCCAAGCACTCTGACCCCTCTACATCCCAGATATCCCCCTAGTACTCTAACCCCTCTACACCCCAGATACCCCCCCCAGAACTCTGGCCCCTCTACGTCCCAGATATCCCCCCAGCACTCTGACCCCTCTACATCCCAGATATCCCCCCAGCACTCTGACACCTCGATGCCCCAGATATTCCGGCCCCGGGAACAGCAAACTGAATCTCCTGTTCCGCGCGGTAATGTCACACGGCCGACCGGACTGCAGGAGGATGCAGCGATGCAGCAAGGGCCCTCCCTGCTGGGGCCCCTGTGCGGACACCAACATCTGCCGTAAGCCTGGGGCCCCCAAATGTCTTCAAATGGCCCTGACCATAAGATACCCCTTGTATTGTGGCCCCACTACATCCCTGATACCCCCTACACTGTGGCCTCTATACATCACTTCCTTTGAGTCCCAAGCATTCAAGCTGCATGGGGCGGGGTCGGAGCATCACTGGCGCTCTGGCCCTGCCCCTCCCTGCTGGTTGTGAAATAATAGGTATCATTCTGCACAGAACGGCGCACCACTGCCTGCCTGCCTCCCCTGTATATCCATCACTTTCAGTGCCATCATGGGTACCCCAATTTTGGGGCAGCGTGGGCTCAAGGACCAGCTGATTTGGGGAAAGTGCAGGGGCCCCCATGCAGCT